>NW_022196464.1:0-113538 GCF_008641045.1 Pistacia vera
AAGAAGAAGAGAAGAAGATGCAGAGGTAAAGATGCGTTAATGGCAGGAGGAAGAAGAAGGTTTTTGGTCGGGTTTGTGGAAATATAGTATAATTTTGAAAAGATTACATTAATCCTAATTAAGCACTAATTACCCTTAATCAATAATATGGCTATTTAGTTAACATTTTAAAACTTGATAGCCTTTTAATTAAATGTAAACTTCAAATGTCTTTTTAATAAACTCCCCCGGGTTTTTGATGTCTTTAGGGTTGGAATAATAGCATGTGTACTAACCAAAACAATACTAACCTAAGTACTAACTAACGTGGCAAACCTCTCTTATTGTCACGTCAGTTCTCCCAAAAACTAAAAAAAAAAAAAAATTCAAAATTTCAATTGTTAGTACTTGAATTAGTACAATTTGGTTAGTGCACATAGCATTACTCTTTTGGTTACATGTGACTTAATGTAATTGGAGTTTGATATTTGTTAATATTAATGACACATATTACTACTAAAAAGAAAACTCAAGAGTCAAATTTAAGAACATCTAGGGTGTGTTTGGTTCGGGGAATATTTTATTGTTGAAAATGAAGGATTACCAGTGAAATGGATTACCTTGAAGATTACGAATGAATATTATATCAATATGTTTTGTTAGCTTAGTGGGTATATATAATTAAGATGTTTGGTTGGGAAGAATAAAATATTATCGACATAAGCTTTTACTGAATTACCCTTCCTTTTTAATATCATTATAATAATAATAATAATAATAATATTATTATTATTATTATTAAATAAATTCTTTTAACCCCCTATATTTGAGAATTTAGCTAAAACATCCAACAACAAAGTTTAAATTTTAACAAAATACCCCCAGTCACCCAAGACCACCCCCGACCATCCGCCACTACCGTCTGCTGCTGGCGGCAATCACCTGAATGGCGTACAACTGGTAAGATTTGACTGATCGTGTGTCGTTTTGGCTGTTTTCGACCATATCAAAGGCTGAAAACAGCTAGATCACCGTGGATTTGGCTGTTTCCAACTAGATTAAGGCCAAAAACAGCCAGATCGTCATGGATCTAGCTGAAAACGGCCAAAAGCACGACAATCTAGCCATTGTCGGCCTTCAATATGGTCGATGGCCGACGATGGTGGCTAGCAGCCGACGATGGTGGCTAGCAGCCGACAGTGGTCTTTGGTGGATGCGGATATTTTGTTAACTTTTAAACTTTTTGTGGCTAAGGTGTTTTAGCTAAAGTATCAAATATAAGGGGTTTGGGTAATTATTATTTGGTAGACATTTGAAGGTAATTCAGTTTGAATGGCCTTTATTTAAGGGCAAATTTGGTAAAAAAAAAAAAAAAGATAACCCCGATAAAAAAAGATTAACACCCCTAGACTAGGTAATCTAATAACCCCTAAAATCATCAACGGTATTCACTATTGGGAATAAAACATTCTCGTAATCTTATATTACTGTCAAATCAAACAAAGGAATGTTTGGAATCAAAGATAAACAAGAGTTATCTGCCCACAACCATAATGCTATCCACGTCTATAGGACGTTTTACACACTAAAAGACACAATTAACGTTTTACACACCAAAAGACACAAACATATTGCGCTTTAATGTGATATATTATATGTTGCCTTTGATATGGAATCTGCCTTATTACTGAACCATTTATCTGAATAAGTTAATAATAATTGAGGTTATGGTCTTGTGCTGCCGAACTATTGAAAATGTGATATGATATCATTCCACCATGACATCGTTCGTCGCCTATTGTCGCATTATGTTATTTGGTTTGGAAACTAGACAAACATGACTTTAATTTGATATATTTTATACTGAATTTGGATAATTGTAAACCCTTCACATTCTTATCGAAAAGATATGCTATCAAATAGTGGGATCCCAAAAGTCTACTTAAAACTTTGTTAATTCAAATAAGAAGATCTATGGATTCATGTTTGTCCCTTCATATTCACATAAATACAAATGTTTCACATTCTCATTAAATATCTATCTATATTTATTTGATATGATAGCATTCCACCATGACATTATCAGTCGCCTATTGCTACATTATGTTATTTAGTTTCAACAATACAGCTGGTCTGAACAATTCAATAAGCGAATCTCTTCACAATGTTAATATCAAAATCAATTAATTTTTTTTGTTGTTGTTGTTTATAGGGAAAAAAATCTTGTGTTGGAATGGAATCAAACCAAGGATGTTTCTATCATCAAAATACACAAACATTTTGTTTTTCTCTGTTTCTTAGTTTTCCCTACATAGTCAGTAGTAAATTAGTCATAACTTGCTCAATAAAAGTCTAAGTGATGAACAGATTGAAGTATTAAAAACTAGACAGACAAGACTTTAATTTGATATATTATAACCTCCTTTTATATGGAATTGGCCTTGATGTCGAACCATTTATCCGAATAAATTAATAATAGTTGAGGTTATGGTCTTGTTTTACAAATGACTAAAGAATCACTATAGGCTAATATTCATTTATCTTGGAATTTTTAATGCATAAATAATCTAGACACATCCATAAATAAGTGTACCATCCCATCAACTTCGCACTACAAACCCTTGAAATTATCAAATTAAAATTTGTGATTAAAATTAAGTGATTGTAGATTAAATAAGAAAGAACTCAACTAATTAATGAACTTGCAAGGAAAATGGCCGCATTTGATTAGTGACTTAAAAACAGTTTTCAAAAACAAGGATAAAATCCAAATATATGAGTTGTATTCTTAATAATTTTAATTTTTGAAAATGCCCTTGATATAATATTTAAAAACTGTTTTCAAACACTAAAAATATAAGCACAACATACTTGGAGAGTTTGAGAGTGATGAAAATAAAGTCAAAGAGATGAGAGAACAACGGCTATGTAGAATGAGAAATCAGAGTTTTAATTGATTAGAAGAACATAAAAAGTAGTTATATATTAATAGATTTTATAGAAAAGGAAATAAAGATTTTTGCCACTGAATACAAATAGGATACAACTTCATAGAATACTAAGAAAACGATGTTTTATTATTTTCTAAAATTGAACTAAAACAGTTTTCAAAATTTTCAATCAAACGCTTTTCTAGCGTCCATTTAAATTATATATCAAATGGGGCCAAAGTTTTTAGATCTTAAGCAAAATAATGAACATGTCTACGAACCTTTTTTAAAAATAGTTAATAATTTTTGTAAATAATATTATAGCTCTATCTAAAATAGAGGATGGGGGCAAAAAAACCTCTAAAACACCTTCATAGAGTAAAGCAAAGCCATATCTAGCCGTGAGACTGCCCAAGGAGCATCAACAGGCCGGATCTAGACCTCCAACATCGTTGAAAAGCTAAATTAGGAACACTACAGCTCCAACAAGTATTACCCCCAATTTCACCCATTGCCTTGAACAAGATCCAAGAACTGAAACTGCATAACATTAATGACATCTGGCAAGATAACCTTTTCCGACTAAAAGAGTTAAAAAAAAAAAAAAGAGCAAATTGGGTGCAAGTGCAAGCCACTCCACTAAATTTCCATTAGAAATGCATAGGAAAGCAGAAAGTCCCTTATCTCACAAGATTATTTAATAAGATGTAAAAAGTATCATCATCCTAACTACCCAAATCCTCACATTCCCAATTTCGTTACCTTTTGTCAACAGGAAGTCAGCTTTACAGGTTGAACCTCCCTTAGAAAAACTACTTCAATCTTTCACCTTCTGCAATTCACCCAACCATTAATATGCGTTTTCCCATGAAGCCTAAACCTCACCACCATATGGCTAAGGCAAATAAATATTTGCTTCAATTAGGAGACAACAACCCACTACCTTTTTTTTCATTTTTTACATAAGACATCTCATCAAAGTTTAAGATGTCATCAAGAAGAAGGATAGAGAACTCACTCCTTGATTCCTTCTGTAGTTTTTGAGTCATGGAGTAGCCCATTCAAAGTAATGGCAGCGGGCACCTCTTGTGACAGTCCAGTTCCCGCAACCAAAGAAGACGCTGCCTTGCTTCGGTCCAGGTTTCCAAACCATCCCCTTGCTGCTCTTCACCCCACAGAAACAATAAGGGTGATACTGAAATTGGAGAACATGCAGGTCCTTTGGTTTATGTACTTGATGAGGGGAAAACGGCATGCGTTCAGGGAATTGAGTACATGCCAGTGAAGCATCAGTTGCCTGCCACATCAAGGAGTTTGTAATGGAGAATTTGAAACCCCTGTGCATGAGGAGTGCAAGTAAGCGAGCAGTGTTTTTAGCATCATCCAGGCCGCAGTGAGCACGGCCTTGCCATGGTAGGCCGGCCATCTCAACTGCCTCCTTTAAATTACATCTAACACCACCAAAAACCTCGCGAAATGGAACTTTTAAGTTGATCCATCTGAAAAAAAAAAAGCAAAACTATATTACAATTTTATTCCACTACAAATCATTAATAATCTACGATTTCTTATCTAATCATATTAAAAGAAAACTATTCATAGAATAAAAAAAAATTACAAACGATTTCTTATCTAAATCATTTACCTGTTAAAATAAGGAGGCTTTCGAATCTTCTTGAATCGGCACTCAGATTCCAACATTACACGGCAATCCCAGTTTGACCATGTCACCACAGCAAAGTTGGTGTTCTTTATGCCCTTATTTTCAAGCCATTTGTCATGCCTAAGTAGAGCCTCGCTTAAAGTAACACCTCTGTCAACCTGGAAGTATATAATACATTCAAATTAAAGTTGAAGGTTCACAAGGAAAAATAAATGGATGATAAAAGAAATGGAATTGCGAAACCACAAGGAGCACAAATACAGAAAGAAGTACAAGCATATAAAAAGTAGAAACTCATTTAGCACCATTCTTGCCTTATATGCTATTTTAAGTCCCATGTTTAATTAGTTTGAAGAAACCTTTTAGGACTACAATCCAAGTCCACCCAGCTTTTCCTGTTTTCTTCTCAAATTCTAAAATAGCATGACTTCTCTTTTTGTTGAAATGTACACAACAGTAAATTACCTTTAACTTTTTCCTATATCACAACAGTAATTATCACCAATTTTTATTCACTTTACCAAGAACCAAACAAGAATCATAGTGACATGAGTGATGATAGATTCCACTATGATAAATTGTATTACGTAATCTAGGAAAAAGTTAATTACAAAAGTTAACAATGTTCTCAAAGAAAGAAAAGGTTAAAATGGAGAACCCATATGAACTTTATCAATGGCACTTTTAGATAATCAAAAGGAAGAAAATATGGTCACCCATTTTCTTTTTCCTAGATCATAAAGCACAGTCTATACAGATTTTTATCAATCAGATAAAGCAAATCCTCCCATACCATTCCAATTTTAGTCTTATTTATTTTAGTCTTTCAGTTTTAAATTGTTTTGTAAGTTCACTGAAGAGATCATATTTGCCCACAAATTTCTGTTTCAATTAGTTTTAGAGGAGTATCCTTTAAATTAAATTCCTGGACACCAAGGATATGAACCATAATAATATGTTTCCCACGCATCCTATTTGTGTCTTTAGTCTCATCTCCCTCTCTTCTATAGGCAAGGAATAAGAACAACAATCACCGAGACCTTGAGCACTGTAATGCTCTTCTATCAAGATGAGGAAGAACTTGAGTTCTGAAATGAAGCTGAGGTGGGGGTAACTGAGATACTAGAATCAATAATATTCATGGTGGTTGTAGAATTAGGTGTCAGAACAAATTGGTGATGGGCTTAAAGTCAAAAGATTAAGACCTAAAATATAAAATGATTAAAAGAATATATGTAATCTGTAAAAAATTACAACAATAACCCTATACGGTTAAATTTAAATAAATCAATTTAATAGAAGAGATCTAAAACTAATTTTTAAAACACGACAGCCAACAAATATTTAAACCAAACAGTAGCAAACAATTAAGATTTTGCTAATGATGATCAAATATTTTGCTAACAAGAAATTTTTTGTCCAACACCTCAGTCTAGCAAACAACTAAGTTTTGCTTACCCTCTCTTTTATTGTGCCCTATCTTTACTACACAAACTGCTATGCCCCTGATAATTTGCTTCAACCTGATTATTCAACTCTATTACTTCTCACAATTACCTAAAATAAAATGTTGTAATAAATTGAATTAACATTTCATTACATTCAGTTTTATTATCCCGTCAGTAAATTCAAGCTCATTCATTTGCTAATAGCCTTGACTTCCTTCCATGATTAACATTTTCATTATATAGTAGTACTGTAACTTTTATAATTAAGGGTGCTAAGCTATTAGGGTTCTCCTACTACAACTTGGGACAACTTCATCCATCTAGGCCACATACCATCAAGGAAGTTCATTTTGTATATAAATTTGTATCAATCCATCCATTAAGATATATTCATCTATTATTAAGAAGGGCATTTCCTAGAAAGAATTACATAGTAACCTTGATAGATAACAAGAACAGTTTTATTAGCACATATACCTAATTTTTACTATACAAAATAGGGAAAAAACAACCCCACCAAATACCCGAAGAAAAATAACATCACAATGAAGACACCATATGCAAAGAAAGGAGGGGATGGTAAAATTTAAGTCTCTTGAATTGGGACCTGTCTTCTGAGAAGAAATTTGAATTGAGCTTATGTTAATCCAAATCAAATTCCTTGATACCCCACAATTGAAAAGAAATTTCCGCATATTGCGGGACCAAGAGTGACTTACTGAAGACATTGCTAATATTTGAAAACCAATCATCATTAATTTGACACACTGACTAATAACAAAAGGAGTAACTTGAACCAAGGCAGAGGATAGTTCATCAAATTAAATTCTTTCTCATGAAGATCTTTTATTCAATTATTTCACCCCAGCATGGTTTTTTAGGTGAAAAAAAAAGGAGTTCACCCCATTAATAACCACTCCAACTAACCTGCATATCAGGTTTCCTTACTGCTGATAAGCATAAGAGGAAATCTGAACTAACCTGAATTTGCTGGATACCAGTCAGATCCTTGCAGAAATCACTCAAAAGCTGATTGCAAGTAGGTCGCACATATGTTTGGAAACATGCTTCCAGCTGGCCAGTCACACTACTCACAATCACAGATGGAAACTCAATAATCTCCTGGGGATGGGGATTTTTTTCCTTGTCACAAGTAGCCTCAAAGTCTATGACCACAAAATACTGAAAATCTTGAAACTGGAAATCATAGGGGTAAGCTGGAGTGAAAGTATTGTACGGTGCACATTGAAACCGATTCTCCACAGGAAGGGGGTAAAATTGGCTCTCAAAAGCATTCATTTGGCATTGATGCACCTTTTGAGAGTCCGGATAGAAGGTGGACCATGAGCCAAAATCATGTTGGTAGGTGGGGTTGTTATAAAATTCATTAGAATATTCCAGAAACTCAGTGCTTAATTGGCGAACTGATTCTCCAACATCCCCACCTTGATAAGCACTGATGTCATCTTTAAACTCGGGAAATCCTTCAACAGAATTCCCATTATTATACTGCAGATTGCAAGGAATTCCCTTGCTCTGGAGGCCTTTTAAGGACGCCTCAATCCTTTGCATAGCTTCTGCAACAAAAAACACACAACAAATACTTCATCATAATATAGAACTAAAAATTTTGATCATCAGAATCCATAATTAATCTTCTAGCACAATCAAAGTACAAAATAGCTACCAAACGTAGACAAGCAAAACAAAGCCAAAAGAATAAAGGATTTTCATTAATTAAAATATACATTAAATTCCCATAAAAATGATAAAAAAACGATATTACTGAAAAAGGAGGATCTACTAATAAAGAGAACCAACATCATAAAAAGCTCAATAACATTAGAAATGATTCAAAATTGAGCAAGTACACAATTAGTTATGTACATGAATAAAAGAAAAAAAATGTTAACGCATATCTAGTGACTATATGCTACATCCCATTTTAAATTTGGTAGTGCAATGCTGACCAAAACCATAATAGCTATCGCCAGCATTTGGTGACACTCAAAAGGGTCTTTGCCCCACTGCTATATGCCCAAAGCATATTTTTCCTAAGAAACTAAAAGGTATATCCTCTCATATCAAATTCCCAGAATGGAGTTTTGGTTTTAGGCCATATTTGAATCAGTAAGCAAACCAGATGAACTGATAAGTAATTAATCATACACAAAATACAGATGAAGACTTAAATCTGATTACTAATTTATCCATATGACTATACAGTAAACACATTCTCCATCTCCTTGGTTTCATTTCTCTCTCCAAATTCTTTAAGATTTTACCAACAACTAAGAAATTTTCTTTGTTTTAATGCAGCTGATAATTATTATAAGGTATTTTAAATTGTTTGCATATTTGGTTTTTTTTTTTTTTTTTTTTTTTTTTTAAGTTTTGTCCACCAAGAATTTGAGAGTGTGGCAACAAAGAAGATTCTGGTTTCAACATTGGTGTTGACCTTGCATAAAGGTAGGGAAGGAGATGGAAAAAATGAGGTTGAAAGTGCCACTCCACCACAATACAATGAAAAAGAAAGTATATTAGAGATAACAGAAACTGAGTTAACCACCTCCATCATAAATCAACTCTGAGAATCTATGAAAAACGACCTAGTAACTAATTGGGTATTCATGACATAAAAACATCAGTGGACTAATGTTCCAAGAAAAAATAACTTATGGCAACCAAATACACTAGGAATCTCAGCAGCTTCAATTTCATTGAACTAAAAATTAATTGAGTGCTACAATAAAATTTTGACACCCCACCACTGGGTAATTTTTATCTACATCAGAGCTTGTAGTTATGGTTTTAGATCCTCTTAATATATGCCACCGAGGATACTATATCTATCAGCCATTAAGAGTCAGTTGATGTATGTCCTGAAAAGAAATGTCAGAACAAAACACAGTAACTCCATGATGATTAATTAGAATTTTATGTTCTCTGTTGAATTCCATTCAAGGTCTCACTACTTCTTTTCCCAACCCGATGGTTATACTTACCACAAGAATGGGATATGCTCTTTAGGCACAGATTTACCTTAATTGTGCTTGCCATATTCCAAAATGAAATCAGTTTAGTATGCAGAAATAAGCACCAGAGTCTGCGAAATTCATGCAAACTACGCACAGAGATAACTAATAAAGCCCTAAAATAATAACCAAAGATCAAAAAGTTAAAGACAAGCAGCTGGCAGTGACATTCTAAAGTTCACCGCACATATTATAGCTACCAAACACATGGGTACAATCCACCATAGGATTTCACTCATTTCACAGCATACTGTAGAAGGTTATAATTAAATGACTAAAAATTTGAGGCAGAAGTCAACCTAGGCATATAAAGGCCATAATTCATCAGCCAAGCCTATATTTCAAGGACCAAAATCTTATCCCATCTGAAAGCTCTTGCCAAAAGTAAATCAAAACGAAAAATTTACAGTCTAAATTGTTCAACAAAAATTTTCAGGAATAGAAAAATAAAAATAAGCGCTATCTTTTTAACCCCTTAAAACTGTTGAACCACACTATTGTTACCTTAGAACCAATATGACTACCAATTGACATGAACTACGACGTAATTATACACTTCTCATAAAAATAATCTAATTATTCACTACATAGATATGACATATAAATCTAAAAAGATCAATGCAATTTTTCACTACATAACCATCACATTTACAAACCTCACAAATGTGCATGAATCTGAAATATTTACTAAAAGAAGCAAGATCAAACATGTTAAAGCTGCCCAAGCTCAATAAAAGTTTAAATTGGACCTGATATCTACGCTTAAAGAAGTTTGTGCAAAATGAGGCTTGACAGCTCCCTAACTAAATATTTACTGAAACATCAAACTAAGGGCAAACAATGTCCAATTAGTCAAAATAAATATTAATGCATTTCTAAGAACCTAAAGGTAGTACAATACCTAATAAGAGTAAGAACCTTGAACACTACCATGTTTAGGGTAATGTAGGGGCTTAGTTGATTCCTACCAGTATACAATTTACGTAAACTAATTGAATCTAAAACAAATTAAAAAAAAAAAAAAAAAAATTGTTTTTGTGTTTTCGATAAGATACGAGCTGAATTATATTCAAAATTTCTAAATTGTATTATTGGTTTTGGTGATAATATTTTATAATCGCAAAAGAAGTGCCTTTAAGCTTGTGTGAAAGCTCTAATTATATGAAAAGATGAAGAACTGTATTTCAAATTCACTTTTGTTTCTAGTCAGAATTAAATCATAAAGGTTTCTCTTTCGTTTCTTTCACTCTCTTTAGTTCCTCTCTCTTTTTTTTCTACACACTAATTTGGGTATTATCTATCCACTCTCTCCCTAGGGTTCACTTTTTATCCCAAAACCCATTTACAAGCTCTTGACGTCAAAAACCTGTTCCTTCAAGCAACATGTTTGGTATGAACTTAAGGATCAACGGGAAGAACTTGTTTCATCTCAAAACCATGGCAACTAAGATTGGTGCACATTGGATACTTCTTTAAGCAAGATAACTCACTATCATTGAAATTAATGGCAATGTAGGAAATGAGTAGGACTCAAAAACCATGGTTGAAAGATAAATTAATGCAAATGCAATATTGGGCAATCATTAGCTACACTACCAGAAAAATATCTGTTTTGATGAAGTTACAGATACTATTACTCCGTTGTATATTGAGAATACTTATATCCATTTGACATACACGGATAGACCAAAAAAGAAGGGATATGCATTACAGATATCTGGTAGAGCTTTTATAAAGAATAATCCATTTTATTGGTTTAACATATGATCAACCAAGGATTAACTATATCTGATAAAGCTATTGCAGAGACCCATTAATTACGCTCAAGCACATACTTCGAAGTTATTAAAAAAAAGGTATCATTTGCACCAGAGAAGCCACATAAATGGATTCAAGAAAAAAACACGTGGTAGATGATAAGGGAAATTCTTATTATGGATCTTTAATTCATCATTTCAAAATTCCATACCACCATTATAATATCTTGAATTGTGTTAAAAAACAGATGGATAATTCTTTGGAACATTTGACTTCTTCTATAAGATTGTTGTGCAAAAGTTTGAAGTAACCACAGAGAAGTCTTGTATCTATTGCTATATCTCTTAAAACGGTGACATTTCTCAACCTAGGAAAAATTATGCAATCTATTTTATTGACATGTAAACAAAGCATTCATCTAGCCAAATTGGATGGAATTTCAAAAGAAGAAAGATAAGAAAGAAAAGGAGAGTTAAAGGTTTCTAAGATTCTATTTTCTTCATTGAAGTATGTCTAAGTTTTATTTTTTTAACTATTTTGGGCAGGAAGTTCAGAAAATAATATATTTCAAGGACTTGGTCCACTTCTTGAAAGTGTCCGACGAAATTTTATGTAAATTCAGCCCTTACAAATGTTTTTCCAACATATTTATACTAAAAATAAGCCTCTAAAAGGGATCAAATTATAAAAACACCTTATGCTCCCACTAAAATAAAAATATTCAAACACATTTGAATCCCAGTAACAACTCTACTAGCCTTGAACTAATCAGTTCACCCCTATTTCAACCTAATTAACTGACAACAATAACACAACACATAAAAAAATCCCCTTTTTTTCCAGTAACACAAGATTAAACCTAAAATAATAGTAACTCATAAAACATTACAATCACACCCCACAGAAACGAAAACCCCCAATTTTTTTCCACTAAAAAAACACACAAAAATCCGAAAAATCATCATCACTCAATATAACTGAACCAGAACTGAAGAGATCACAAAAGCACAAAAAAAAATTAAAAAAATGAAAAAAAAAAAAAAAAAACACAGACCTTTATGCTCAAGGGCCATCATGATCTTGTGTATAATTGAGATCCACCGGCAGGTACATCAGATCTTCCTCTTTGTACCTAACCTGTGAGGAAGAACACAAATAATATAAATTTATTTATTTATTTAAACAGAAAAGGGAAAATTTACAGAAATTTAAAAAGAAGAAAAAAAATTAAAACCTAGAGAGAGAGTTGAGAGAGAAACCTGGTATGATTTCGAGAGAGATAAAAGAGTAGGTTACGCAAATAAGGAGAGTATTTTTTATTATTATATTTATTAATTTTATGTTTTTGCTAAAATACCAAAAAGAGCTTACTGGCCAGTTGCTTCAAAGAAGGAAACTAAAGGTAACCGTCACTTTATCCGGATAAAACTTTTTTTTTTTTTTTTTAATTAGGATATTCGGATAAACATACGCATGCCTCAACTAATTTACCAAGACCTTAAAATTAATAACCCAAGTAAATCAAACTTAACATTTTTTGAGTAATACATCCAAGAGTCATAATTGACCGTTGGGCTATCTAATGGTGCTTGATTAAACATTTTTCATTTTTTTAATTTTTCAATATTATTATATCATATTTAAAATAAATAATATTATATAATATTTTGGGATATGACTTACCATTTGTAGTATTATTCTTTTAAACCAAACTATTTATAGAAGGTCATATAAAGATTAATATAATAAATTTTACTAATCTGATTTGTATTAATCACCCAATTCTCATTAAACTTCATATTAAAATTATATTATTTTAACATGGGTCTGTTTAGTTCATTGTTTTGGATAGGATTTTTGATATTTTTAGAGTTGGGTGAGAATAACGAGGTAAAATTTAAAAATTAACAAAAACACCTCTCTATGTTTGCTAATTTACTAAACACCCTAATATATAAAAAATTTATAAAATGACAAAAACACCCTCACCCACAGTTGCTAGATTCCGACCACCACCCCTGAAATCTGGCGTTACGGCGCACGACCGGCCGGAACTGGCCATTCGTGTGCCGATATGGACTTTTCCGGTCAAATCCACCACGGATCTGGCCGAAAAAGGCCAGATCTACAACTATTTCTGGCAGTCAACGACCAGCTACGGCCAAAGATCTGGCCATCAACGGCCAGATCTTTGGTCATGGATTTGGCCAAAAAATGATAAATCGACACACTACCGATCAGATCCAGCCGATAATGTGCCATTATATTAGATTCCGACCACCTTCCGGCGGTGGTGGCTGGAATCTGACAAATGTAGGTGGGTGAGGGTGTTTTTGTTAATTTTTAAACTTTTTTCTAAGGGTGTTTAGTTAAATTAATAAACTTAAGGGATTTAAAAATAGTTGAGAAAAATATAACAGTATTTTGAAGATAATGAAACAAACAGTTATTTAGAGGATAGGATCCAAAATAACAAAATAAACGGAAATTTTATTCAAAATACATATTTGTTTTACTATTCTTAAAATTTAATTTTATTTTATTCAATTCAAAATATTTAGATTTTTGTAACCCTTTAAGTTTGTTAATTTAACTAAACGCCCCTAATGATAAAAGTTTATAAATTAACAAAAACATCCTCATCCATCCACATATTCCCCGCAACCAATATTTAATGGGTGGGTGGGGTATTTTTGTTAATTTTAAAACTTTTATTGTATAAGGTGTTTAACTAAATTAACAAATATAGGGGATTAAAAAACAATCATACTAAACACATTTTCAAATTCAAATTTTATCCTCGTAATAACAACTCAACTCAATTTTTTCAAAAATAATATTTAGAATAATAACACAAACATATATTATTCATTATTGTTACTATTTTTATAACCTAAAATTATGTTTTTAAATTAAGCTAAAATTATCTCGAAATATTTTCAAGGTTTTTTTTTTTTTGGTTGTTTCAAAGTGCTATGTTATAAGAGCTTTATAGTATTAATTCAATTATTTACGTTTTAAATTTCAATATTGTTGATGCTAGTTTTCGGCACCAACCAATTGTCACGTGGGTTTTGCTCTTTGAGGAATTAATGCACGTGACGATGGATATATCAAATGAAATAAACGCAGAGAAAACTTTTAAAGTGGTTCGGATGCTAAGGTAGCAAGTCCTACGTCCACTGAGTTGTATTGATATTAGTGTGGGTCAGGTCGCGAAGCGGACTGACGTACAAAAAGTTATGAAAAGTAAGTGTTTTCTTTTACAAGAGAGAGAGAGAGAGTCGTTTTTTGTACAGAATGGCCGAATCCCCTTAATGGAGGGGTCTTCTTTGTTTTATATCAAATTGGAGCGTGTAATCATCATTAAATCCATGGGTTGGTGTGATTGTCAGGATGTAATCCGGCTTTACGTCCCATTTTCCTTTTTCCAAGCTGATTTCGCACGACTTGCTGCAGAGGAATGGACGCGTGTGAGCTCCATATTACTTTGCAGGTCTGACGTGTGCGTGTTGCCCTGACGGGAGCAGGTCACCCGTAACGTGACTCTTCCCACGTCAGCCCTTTGTTTTCCCGGGTATAACAAATATCATACTGTATTATCTCAAATACAAAATCAAGATATTATGAGTTAAATTTTTATTTATTTTAAATATTATTTATGAAACTTTCATCTTTATTAATATGATGATATTTATAAATGTTTGGTTGACGTTACATGGATCTTTTTTTATTTCTCTCTTATCACGTTGAATTAGTAAAGACAAATAATTTATAAAAGGTTAAATAATTAAATCAGAATATTTTCTTCTAAATATAAATGGTGATAATATATGTGACTATAAAGAGTAAAAAAAAAAGGAAAAAGGGGTCCACATAACTAATAATAAAGCAGTAAATACATAGATAAATTAAAAAGAAAGGGCAACGTGTTTTGTGGGGAGTGGTGGTACTGAAACTGGAGTGCCATTGTGGGCGCGCATTTAGATATTTTACGTGTGTACTGTACACTTCGGAAAGGGACAAAAAAATCCGGGATGGAGGAACCCTGGCCGTTGCTTTTAAGAGATCCTGTGGCTTTTGTTTCTTTAAGTGAAGTTTGAGTGTAATGCAAATATGGCCGTAGGATGTTGCTTTATAGGTTCGATGTTTTCATTAAGATCTGATTTTTACTTAATTTTAAATACATTTAATGATATGCTTATGTTTTTTTCGCTTCTGTTCATTTCTAGGGTATACTGTGTTGAACTTATTTATTTATTTATTTTTTTAATAAGAGTTTGTGAAAATTATAATTTTTATTTGTACGTTCTTATAAGAGCATCTTCAAATGGCTCTTTATATAACTCAAACTCTTTATTATAAAGAGTTTATTCATAAAAATAAGAGTTTAACAGACTCTTTATCTTTAAAATATAAATTAGAGAGTGAGTTTGACTATCCACATTTAAAAAGTCAAATTTCACTCTCTATCCTAATTTTAATTAATAAACTACAAGTTTCTATGCACTTTATTTATTAATTCTCTCTCCTATTAAGTCTATTTTTTAAAAATAAAGAGCATCTTTATTAAATTTAAAGAGTTTATTGGATTTGAATAAAAATTGTATTCTTTATATTTTAAAATTAATGAAGATGCTCTTTATTTATATAAAAAATATTCTTCAAAATAAAGAATACCATTTGAGATGTTCTAAATATTAAATATTATTATTAATTACATTTTGGAATATCCCATGCACACAATTATCTAAACAAGAATTGCTCTAATTTAATAATAGCAAAAACCGAAATTATAGGCTCCGTTTGGTTCACAATTTTATGTTTTTGGGAAAAGTTTTTTTGAAAAAAGTTAAAAAAAAAGTTGAATTGGGCGGGTATTACGATGTAGGATTTACAAATTTAAAATACCCCCTATGTTTGTTTTTTTACAAAACACCCCTTATAATAAAATATTAAAAGTTAACAAAAACACCCCCAATCCACCCTCAAATACGGACAGCCGGCCACCACCGCCGGAGGGTGGCCGGAGTCGCCGTAACAAAAACATTAAAAATATTTAGGGGTATTTAATTGAATTAACAAATTTAGGGGGTTTAAAAAATATTGAATAAAGTTGAATAATATTGTAAGTTTTTGGGTATTTTACTGTTTAACTTTTTTGAGAATACTAAAAGTAGTATTCCCAAAATCCAACCAAACGAAGCCATAGTAACACTCACGCATTTGAGAAATTATGTAAGTACTTGCAAGTGTCAAAAATAGAATTCTAATCCTCCTCCTTTTTATATTTACCATTAGAGGTGTTTAGTTGGGGGTTATCTCTCATTACTGAGGTAATGTCATCTTATATTACTTAGATTACCATGTTTAGTTGTCAAGTAATATAAAATTCTAGTAATCTTTCAAAACCAATAGTAATTACAGTTGGTTATATAAGAGGTAATTTGAATACCATCATTTTCTTAGGTATCTTAAGATTACTTGGTAGTCTTATTTTTGTTACAATTTTAACCTTAACTATTAAATTGTTTGGACAATAATGCCCTTACTTTGAAAACAATTTACAAATATATTCATAGACTATTTTATCTTTATATACAATTTGTATGACGTAAATATGTTGGATTTTGCATTGAATAACGTGAAATATATTTTAAAAATTTATTCAATAATACCCCAATCCAAGAGCAGGATTGATATAATACAACCATTTAAAGAACCCTAATTAATCCATTCAAGGTTAAAAAACAATACCTGCATTGATGGCTCCTTCAATTGGATTAGGATTCGAACTTTGCAAGACGATTCAAGTGTAGAATTGAGCAAATCAGCATCCATACAAAAGCAAGACGGGATCACAAACGAATCAACTACTAGATTGAATCATTTGCTCTAAGAGAGTTCACGAAAATTTGACAGAAAAAAATTCTCTCTCAAAAAGGGTTTGTGCGGCTAGGGTTTTGGTAGAGTAAAAAGTGAATGAATTATTTTCTTTTTCTCCTATTCCCTTCTTTATATAGAGAGGGATAAAATATCCCTCATTAGGAATAGGAATATCACTATTCCTATTTGGAATAGCTTTCCAATATAATCCAAATAAATATAAAATCATATTTATTCATATATTTAATAATAGAATTAAATATATTTCATTCTAATATTAATGTATTATATTAATATTAATATAATTACAATTTTGCTAAATTAACTTTAATATGAATATTGAATATTGGCAACGACCTCAGCGAATTTAATCGCACAACAAAATTACCAATACACCCATTTCATCAAAAAGACAAAATTACCCTTCATTTCATTTTTCTTCTTAAATTGCTTTTAATGTATGTGACACATAGGCTCTTTATTATTTTAGCAATGATCGAATCCATAATTAAGCATCAACTAATTAGTGTTCCGTACACCAATCAAGATTGGCCTCTGGCAAGGCATCATAATTACCTAACAAATAAAGATTCACGAAGCTGCTAGCTTTCAACAGTATGGTTACCGTGCAATTTAAATCTCTTCATCGTCACTTATCTCATCAAGGTTTGAAGTACAGAAGTAGTGTCAACTTTAATCAATTTTCCTTGGTAAGTTTGTATTCGGTTATCGAATCAATGGCCAAATAAAATTAGATTTGAGCACTGAATTAATTCCACTATAGCCATCGATTTTGCGGTCATAGTTACCAACCGAATAACTTAACGAGATAATTTCTCTTATACTTAGGAGTGATGAATCCTTTATTGATCCACCATAGCCATAGTGTACTTCTCGATGCAACAAACAACTACGTATTGATAATCCTAAATAGGACTATGTTAGGCTACTGTCAAATTATCGATAATTACACACGACGCTCTAGTGATCTCAAGTCCAAGGATCACATGTTCTACCATTCGTTCGAAGATATATTATATAGACACTAGGATTATCATTTACATGAAATCCTTTAGTGAAACAGTCTAATGAACTTGTCATTAACAAGTACTCATGAGTCGCACCAGGTTGTCACCTGACAACCTTGACATGTGAGAATTGTCACTACCTTTTAGTAGGGTCATTTAACGCTATGATAATTTTACCATATAATCTGTGTCATTGATCAGATTAATATCGGGGCTACTGATAGTTCTAGAATGGTCACCATATGTGATCATATGGTTTTCACAATTAAGATTTAAAACACTTAATTCTCTTGTCACGGTTTAACCCTTTTAAAGACATATATCAATATATATGTACAAATATATAAGTGAATGCTCACTACAAGAAATTTAATATTTAGGGACAAAATATTTAGGGACGGATTTAATTTTGTCCTAGAATGGTCATTTTAGGTAGACCTGGCAAAACGGGTTTGGACCCGCGAGTTGGACCGTACCCGAGTAAATAATATAGGGTACGGGTCCAATTTATTAAACCCGTTTTTTTAGGCCCGTACCTGTACCCGGCCCAAAAACAAACAGTTTATACAGGTGAACCCGCGGGCACCTGCAGGCACCCGTATTTGCAGAAATGAACTTTTTCATTTTTGTTGAACTTGAATCCCTAATTTTTCACACCTTCACCATTCACGCACAGACGCACTCTCGAGTCACACCTTTCACTCTCTCAATCTCATCTCATCTCAGTCATCTCTGATCTCTCACTCTCATAGTCTCATCTCATCTCTGATTTCTCACTCTCAGATTCTCAGCAACCTTATCGCGGCCGCATCTCAATCTCTCGTCATTCTTCTTCGTCTGAAGTTCAACTGAATCAATTCCTTATCTCGGTGTCTCCATCTTCGATTAATAGTCAGTTCGTCACTCGTCGGCTGGTAATGAATCCCTAACCCCTAATTTTGTGTATTTGTTTTTGTTTTTTTGATAGATTTTGTGTTTTCTTTTTTGTTTGAATGGTTAATAGTTTGTATTTTAATTTTTGTTTGTGAGATTAACATTGTTTACACTTATATTGTTGTCTGGTTGAGCTTTCCCTGTGAGTAGATTTGTAGAGTTGTTTGGGTTGAGTGTGTTTGTGTTTGGGTGAAATCATGGCCAATAACGTGGGTTTATCTCCCCTTACAATGAAAGATCAATAAAGAGCAGGTTCTTGTCTGTTTGATTTCGAAAGGGTGAGTCTTGTGTTAAATGAAATTTAATGCTTTCTTTTATATATATATATAAAATTTAATCCTTTCTTTTAGTTTCCTCTGCTTCAATGCTTTGCCTTAAGCTTTCCCTTTTTTCATCCACAAAATCCCAAATGAAAATTTAACTATAGAAACTCTTAAGTACTAATAGGAAATTTGTAACTGGATCTGGAATATTGATTGCTGTTCCAATACCAAAAGAACTCGCAGCTTCTGGAAACTTAATTGAGTCAGCAATCCAGACTGTCCTTATAGACATTGCCCTTGGGAAAAATAATGCTCTCGTTGGTGCTAAGATTGCCGCACCTCTTTCCCAGATCAGACAACATTGTAGTTAAGCTAAACTGCTTATGCTTTTTTGATTTATTTATGATAGTTCAATAAAATATATATTGTAAAATTATAAAGAGAAAAAAACAAGCTCTTCTTGGTAAAATTGTCAATAGATTCGTATGTTGCTTTGACATTGCCCGTGAGTCATGAGAAATTGCCATCGGATTATTCTGGATTTTCATTATATTATTAATACTTCGTAGTAATAATATATATTGTAGTGATTTGATTGATAGTGTGTACTTGTGCAGTTGTGCTCTATTTCTCTACAAGCGCAGTTGTGCTCTAATTCTCTACAAGTGCAGTTGTGCTCTATTTCTCTACAAGAAGGGATTAGGGATTGAGAGAACGCAAAAATAGACTTGTTTTTGTTCTAGCTTTCCTGGTGCTGATTTTTGGCAGGTATTGTCGAGATAGTATCATAGGCTATAAAATACTGGGATCCCACACATATTTCTTTAATTCTGATTTTTGTTTTCCTTTCGGATAGACCAAATCGACCATTAATATTGATGTAGATATTGAACTCCTAAAGAAAACTTTCAGCCTATTTTGCTCTCATGATTTATATGCTTGGTTAGAGAACTTGTATTTACCATTTTTAGGTATGATTATATAAAAAATAGTCAACAAGTAATGTGATTATTATTGTACTCTAAATCCTAGGAATTTAGGATGCTTGTGAGATATAATATCATTCTATGTGATTGAACTAGGACCCTTTTGAAACAGTCGTACTATGATCATCGATCTCTCCTAGATAACTATTTATGTTGTTTATTAAATATCTGAATTTGATAGTTTACTTCTATCTACATGAATGATCTATCTCAACTCGGGAGGAAAAACTAGTAGTAGACGTAAAATAATCTATTCGGGTTTTATTGAGTTCTTGATGTTATTTATACTTTCTTTTTAAGAAGAAACAAACAATATTGTTTCTTTAAGATATTACAATTTACAAGAGAGTAAACTGTTTACAAACGTTAAGATCCAATGGCTTATCATATATGTTTAGAAAAAGTAGAGAACTTTACAAGACACCAAAAGGCATCAAAGATTAAAATAATATATGACTGAAAATTGGAACCAATGCTGTTAAATGTGTGTGTGCATGGCCATGGGTGAATAAATGAGATGGAGATGGATGAATATATTGATGAGTGAAGCGAAGAAAACATTCATCACACACACTTGGACTTTTAAGGTCACTTGTTCTATAATTGTTAAAAATTAAAACCAAAACCAAATAAAATAAACAGGGTAAAAGCAATAAAATCATCAAGAAGGGTCTGCAGTCTGGACATGTGAAAGAAAAGGATATTAGGTGAGGTGAGGGTGACTTAAATTAAAGGTTAAGGCACATGGTGAATAGCACAAAGGTCAATCTGTAAGACTATTTTTTTTAACTCGATGCTTGTCTGGGTTGGTAGAGGGAATGGGAAAATTCAACTTGGCCTCTGCCAATAGGATAATTTAAAACAATATTGCACATCCCATCATCACCTCTTTTTGGTCAAATCATTTTTTTTTTCTTATAATCATTTCCAAGAGAAGAAATGCTAATAATTTTATTAAACCTGTCGAACTTTCTAATAAAACCTTTTATTTGCTTTTAATAATTAAAACTCACTTTCAAGATTCAATAAGAGTCTCAATTTCTTTAGCTTTGTTGGAAAAGAAAGTTAAATCCATCAACCACTTATTGTTGACCAATTTTGTGGGCTCTACTCAATTCTTATTGCTATAGAAAGGCATATATTTGCCCTATTTTATTTTTTTCAATGCTAAGCTTTTGTTGGAAAATTCAACTTGATGTTTTGTTCTTTATTTTTATTTTATATTTTGTAGCTCAAGCATTACATGGCGGATTCAGAAACTATAGATAGAAATGGTTAACGTGAGAGCAAGTGACGATGTTCTAGGGTAATGCCACCTCCTCTAATTCTAGTATTCCTCAACAGTTCTAAAAAAATAAACGTAAAACATCAGAAGTTGGAATCATTTTGAGATATATGTTGAGAATAACAGTGAAGGACTAGGTGTAAGGCATGCAGTAAATCTTATGCATATGGTAGTGCACACATGGGACTAAAATATGAAGCGTCATATAGAATTGTCCAAAAGTGCCAACCATGATGTAGGCAATATTGATTGATCATAACCATAGATTGCAAAGTAGGAAGATTAGTCAAGAGACTATCGTGAATTTATGGCGTTATCAATATTCAACATAACTATCCATATTCATATGTGGAGAATGAAGGAACTAGGAGAGTCCTTCGTATGTGTGTAAGGAGCTTGTGCATTATCTAGGAACACCGCTAAGGCGGATTGCTTAAAATATATGAAAGGATGAAGAAAAAAACAAGCTTGAATTAGGGAGGCTTACAAGTAATATGTTAACTTCTGATGTTTGGACTTCTGGTACAACTGAGGGATATTTTCTTTGACAGCTCATTATATGATGAATTGGGAGTTGCAAGTAAAAATTGAACATTTGCCATATCCTCCTCCACACTAGGGGTTGTTTTGGCAAAATATTATGAATTCTTGCAAGAGTGGGGAATTGAAAAGAAAGTTTTCTCAATTACTTTGGATAATGCAAGTAGTAATATAGGATGGAGGATATTTTGAGGAACCAGCTTTGTGTGCAGAATGCTTGTTATGAAAGGTGAATTTTTCCATGTGCGATGTTCTGCACATATCTTATCTTATTGTTCAAGAAGGGTTAAGAGCTACTAGTGTTGCTTTGAATAGATTCGAGATAGTGTGAAATATATTAAGCAACTGAGGCTAGGAGAATCAAGTTTGGAGAACTTGCTGTACAAATGGGAGTGAAAAGCTCAATGGGGTTGAGATTGGATGTTTCCACTAGATGGAATTCGACATTTTTAATGCTTGAAACACGTTAATATTCTCCTGTGTTGTGGCTTTGTCAACAATAGATCCTAGTTATAAATTTTGTCATCAAATGAAGAATGGGATAGGGGAGAAAGGTATGCAAGTTTTGGAACCATTTATGATATTACGACTTTATTCTCAGGTTCTAAATCCTACAGCAAACTTGTACTTGAAATGTGTGTGTGAAAAATTCAATTGCGTTTAATTAGAGAGTACAGTGAGGATGAAGTTGTTAAGAGCATGGCAAAACAAATGATCCCAATTTACAAAATATTGGGATTCTTATAGTTTTGTGTTGACGATTGCAACTATTCTTGACCCACGTCTCAAGTTTCATTTGTGGAGTAGCTTTCAACAAAGTTTATGATTCAAATACTGCCAACAGAAGTTGGAGTTGTTAAAAATAACTTGCAAAAGCTTTTTCAAGCTTCGAGGCTAAATGTTGTAAAGAAGTTCTGCCTCACTTCAGTTTTTCTCCTGCGACTAGTTTCTTCTTCTAGTAGGTATAGATCATTCTTCTGTAAGTCACTATACTTTTAGTTTTTATATTCTTATGATAAATAAAGTATTGTTTATTGTTTAATTTTAATTTTTACACTTAACTGTTTAAATGATGCAGGATTTGACAGTATGAAGTGTTTCATTTCCATAAGAAATCCGAATTAGATCTTTATTTGGAAGAGATGAGGTTTGATCGCGTCAAATATCAGAATTTGGATATCCTCGATCATTAAGAAAATCGTGATCGTTATCCAATACTTACCATGATGGCTCGTGATATCATGGCAATACCAATAACATCCGTAGCCTCGGAGTCCGCTTTTAGTATTGCAGTAAAGTGCTCAACAAATATCGAAGCTCACTTCGACCAAAAAATGCAGAATCTTTGATATGCACTCGAACTGGCTATATGGATATGAGTTTGAAGGTAACATGTTAACATAATATTTCTTATATTTTATTATTACATTTATTAATATTTGTAGTTGATCATGTGTTTGTAATGATGAGGTGAAAGATGATTCGGATGATGATCTTTGTGCCATTGACTGATCTCGAGACTGTGGAATCAAGAGACTCTATCACGCCCACTGGGATGAACATTTGTTGTCCTAAGAATGTTTTTTGTTGAATATTGGATTATTTATTTGTTTATTTTAATAGTATTTATAGTTTATTAACTATTTTGTCTTGTTTATGTGTAATTGTGTATTAGTGATTGTGTATTTGTTTATTTTAGTTGGTATTTGTAGTTTTGTATTATATGTTATTGTTTGTTTATGTGTTATTTATTTATTTTGGTTCATATTTGTTTATATTCTTAATTGAATTGAATTTAGAGTAGTTGATTTAGGGGGTGTAAATGTAAAAAATTAAAACTGCAGGAATTTTGGGGGTGTAATTGTCATAATTGAAACTATTAGGGGTGAAAGAAAACTAAAATCTGGAGAGAGAAAAAATGGGTCCACCTGCGGGTCTAAAATATTGGACCCGTATAGATCGACCCATATAAGGGCCCGTACCCGTTTGACCCATACCCGTTTGACCCGACCTGTACCCGGCCCACCCACCCGTTTTGCCAGGTCTACTCATTAGGACTTGAAACTTCCAATCTATAGGAATCCAATGATTCCATCAGATTCCAAAGCTTATTTTGGCCTCAATAGGTGATGATATCTATAATTAAATCCAATCCATTGGGATAATTATGGATCCATGGATAATATCCAAACTATTTGATTAAATCCAGGTTTTTTTTTTTCATTCCTAACCTTAAGACCATCTTCAATTGTGCTTTTTATTTTAAAGAGTATCTTTGATATAAATAAAAAACATCTTTATTAATTTCTAAATATAAAGAACAAATTTTTTATTTAAATCCAATAGACTCTCTAGATGTGTAGAGCCAATGCATAGAAAAAGACTTAATATGAGAGATAATTAATAAATAAAATGCATGAAAACTTATAATTTATTAATTAAAATTAGGATAGAGAATGAATTTTGATTCTCTAAATATGGAGAGTCAAACTCACTTTTTAATTTATATTTAAAGAATAAAGAGTATGTTAGATTCTTATTTTTATAAATAATCTTTTTATAATAAAGAATTTGAGTCATATAAATAGAATTTGGGTCATATAAATAGTCATTTGGAGATACTTTTAATATCCTACCCATCCACCTTTCCCCTTGCCCAGTGACTATGGAACCCTACCCAAACCCAACCCACTTTGATAAGATAAAATCCATGACAAAGGAAGTGATGGAGAATTGTTTTCAATAGATTAATTAAGAGTTTAAGGGAAGAGATGATGAGGTTAACTTAGAGGTAGCAATGGTGGGCAAAAAATGTTACAAAGTTGGGGTGTAAAGGATCCAAAACTCGTCGGAGGATAAGGAGGGGGAAAGTTGGAGGTGAGGCGACGATATAGATGGGATGGGGAGAGGGTAAACGTGAAGGTGAAGTAGTCGGACTTTTGCAAATCTTGACATGAAATTCTTCCTTTGCTTGCTGTTATCCCTTTTCCAGAACCAATCGACGAAATTTTGGCCTTAATCCGCCGTTTTCCTCCACCTTGCAACCGCTAGTGCCGCTGTCGTTTTTGGCCAAACTAGGGCGATTTCGACAATGTTGGAGGACAACACAGTTGGGTGATAATTGCATTAACTCCTTTAAACCTTCATCAACTAATCTACCGAGCAAACCTCTAACATTTATTTTGATTTTAGTATTTTCTTCGTTTTTTTTGTAAGTTATAAATGTTTACTGAGTTTTTGTGTGTTTTAACTTTAATGAGAAGGGAGAGAAGAGGAAAATGGCATAAGATTTAGCCTTTTTAAGAGACCCTTCTCGTATATCAACTTCAACTTATGAATTGGGTCCACCTTCTAGGCAACTTGCTTTGATTTAGCAGCAGTTTGCATTAATTGGTGCCTACATGTTTCTCAAGTGAGGCTTTTGCTATGCTTACAGACAAGCCTAAAATCATTGTAAATGCTTTCTGTGATGGTTATTGTTTCTCTAGTAAGGGGTACCCATGAGTCTACCCGTACCTGCATAGGATAAGATATGGGTCTAATATTTTAGACCCGTTTAGAACCAATCCGTTTTAGGCCTGTACTCATTGAATCCGTATCCATTGGACCCGGCCCAATACCCGTTGGGCCTGACTTGTACCCATCTGACCTATCTGTTTTGTCAGGTTTAATATAGAGTATAACATATACTAAAATATGAATATTTATTTAGACTATAATTTATAATTAATACGTTTACAATTGTGTTTAATGATATATAACAAATTTATATTAATGCTAAACAAGTATAAACATAGCCAAGAAATGTAGTAATAAAGTTATTAAACCAACAAAAACACAAGCATCTCCAGATTGATTAAGCTACAAAAGAAATTCTATGAATAAATATATTCAAAGTTTTATCTAGCTTGTTTAAAAAAATCATGGCCTTTATTATAATCTCAATATTATGTTTGGATTGGTCCCCTTAAATAATGTATCCAAATATAAACTTTTGAATTGTTATTAATTTAAGAAATTAATAATGACTTTGATGTTTATATTTTTATAATCATAACTTCAATATTTTGATATGATATTTTTTTTTTTCTTGAAGTAAGAAAAATAGGGAGACACAAAACAATTGTTAGTAGTTTAATTTGACAAACAAAACGTATTAAATATATGAACATTATTCATTTTGTTCTCTATGCAATTAAATAAACAATATAATATTTAGTTTAAACTTTATTAAGAATACTTTTAAGTACTTTCTAAAATTTAAAAGTTTAATTTTATATATTTCATCTATGTATTTATGTGAATTTTAAGAATTTAAAAGTTTCATATATATACTTTTGCAAAAGGGATCACCCCTGACCCCCACCCCTGTCCCATCATCTATAAGTGAGGTTTGCATTGGGTAGGTTTTAGGGTTTCCTTCTTAACTTTTAATTTTATTATTTATATTATGTTTATTTACTCATTTACCCTTATTTTTATTAAAACTAACGATGAAGGACTAACAACAGGGAATTTCAATTGTTACCCATATCTGAGGGGATTTATGAGGATTTGGCTAAATCTCTAGGGTTTAAAGAATTATCCCCAAATACAATAGAATTAATCTATACAATATAATCCAATTCAAACGCATGAACACAGTGTCTATTTGGGATTATTATAGCTTAAGAAATAATCAATTAACTTTTAAACTACACCAACAAAAGTGTTTATTAGACAAATTTAAAAATTGATTTAAGTTTGAAACTGATTATAAGATAATTAGTTTTATAGAAGAACTAATAGGGATAGCTTTTGAAAATTGATTTTACATTGTAAAAGGTCAAATATACCGAGACATAATTTTTAAATTACAAAATCAACTTAAATCAACATTTAATTTATTTAAAAATGAGAAAAAAATATAGAAATAGAAATATATTAACGGTGGTCAACTGCCGATACAATAGCATTGGTAGGTTATAATAGCAGAAGTGCTAGACTGTATTAATTTAGCAAGGAATTGAATAGAGTTCAGCTAGTCACCTAGTGACTTCCATAATTAGGGAAAAAAAAAAAGTTAATGCTGATTAGGGCTGTCAGACGAGTCGAGCAGCTTGAGAGCCGACTTGCTTCAACTCGTCTAAAGCTCGTTTAGAGCTCGACTCGATAGTTGTCGAATCGGCTCTGCTTAACTCGGTTTCTAAATCAAGTTGAGTTCGATCATGGGGGGGCTCGACTCAAAGGCTCGCAAGCTTGGGCTAGCTCGCATAAGTAAGGTGTTTTTGTGAGTTTTATAAACCATGAGGGACTGAACATTATATCACAGTTCAAAAATTTTTAAAAACTGACATTTACCCCCCAAAGTGCAAAATAGTAAAATGACATTTACCCCCAAATCAATTTCCCCCAATTCGCAAAACACTCACACAAACAAACCCTAAACCCAAACCAAATCCGTCCACCATGAAATCAATGATTACCGTTGTCATCATCGATCGAAAAAACACTGGGAGGAATTACAACTTCATCCCTCAAAGCTTGAAACCAAGTTTTCTAACTTTTCTCCCCCAAATCAACCGTAACCTTAAACCCCAAAATCGAGAAATTTGTCCACCATGAAAGCAACGACCTTCATCCTGTGTTCTTGTAGTCACCGGTCAGAAATCGACATGGAGGAAGCACGACTTCATCCCTCACGCTGCATTAAACAGGATTAAGTTTATTTAGTTTGTACTTTGATTATCTTCAAGATTTATTTGCCAATTTTTAGAGTTTTTTGTTTTTTCTGCTTATGAGTTGTTTTAGCTTTTAATTCATGTTTGATTAGGATTAGGATTGGGTTTAGGATCAGGATTCTATTTATTATGTTTATAAATAGACTCTTCTTATTGTTATAGACATGGTTTATTGAATATGGCATATGAAAACCTCAATTTCTATACTTTTTGTATCTTTCTTCTTCTGTTAGTCCATCAACATCACACAAAGTAGACATGAATAATGCACAACCAAAATAACAGTTTATGATCACTCAACTTTGCCTTCTTCCAATTGTAAAAAGAATAGTTTGTGTTCTCTCAATAATACATTCTGCCAATTGTAAAAGAAACAGCTCAAATGCAGTTCTAACTCTATATAGAATATATTTGATATTATAATGTAGACTACCAACATTGTTGTAACTTTAGCTAGAAAAAAATGTAAGAGAGATTAAAAACTAAAACAGGAACCCAAAGAACCTTGGTTCCACATTATTTATTTCTGTTATTGGGTTATTATGTGTGCTAAGAGCTTTGTTCACATCATTTTCTTTATAGATAAAATAAGACAAGGAATCCAAAGAAAGAACATAGCACATAGACATAGTACAATCATCCTCAAATCACGTTTAGGTCAAACAGTAATCGAGAGTGGCAACAAATAAAGGAGTAAAGGCGTAGTTTGCACCTAGTTTACTTGTTGTATTCCTTTATTGATGGTGCCTTATTTTTCAATTGTAGGTATGGCCTCGGGAGGCAGTTCCTCAAGCACCCCTACGTTGGATGACATCGATGATTGTGTTACAATCAGAGCAGTTGATCGTCGTAACATTTATGCAAGCATAGGTGTTACATATCAAAGTGTGAGTAGGCCCGAAAATGTAGAGGACAATGACAATCCACTACTAAGGAAGAAGAGAGCCAAGACATCAACTGTGTTGTCAGAATTAGGGGAGGTGTTCTCCCTTGCAGTACAAAGAAGTCAGGGTGCATTCATTGTAAAACTAAGTTGACAATGACTGTCACTGGAAGCACTACATAGTTCAATAGACATTTGAAAAGGTGTACGGAGAGAACAACTACTTTGAGGCAACAACAAAAAAATTTTCCCGCTTCCAGTTCTTAGGGTACCTCTTCCATTCTGCCTGCTCTACAAGGCTAGTTCGATATGCTTAAGATAAGGGAGCTTATTGCACATTGGGTGTTGATGCATGAGCATCCGTTTTCTATTGTGGAGGAAGAAGGGCTGAACAACATGATTAAGTACAGGATCCTTGAATGGACTCAGATTTCCCATAATACTTGCAAGAATGATTTATGAAAATGTTTGAAAATGAGAGGCAGAAGTTGAAAACCATATTGAAGGGTGTTAGGAAGATAAGTCTGACCACAGATCTATGGAATTCAGGAAATCAGAGGACAGAATACATGGTGTTGAATGGGCATTGGATTGGTGATAATTGGAAGTTGAATAGACGGGTCTTGAACTTTATTCATTTCCCTTTTCCCTATTCTGGTGTTGCCATTGCTGATGCAATTTTCAAGTGCTTGATGGAATGGGGAATTGAATCTAAGGTCCACACAATCTCAGTGGACAGTGCTTCAAGCAATGATGTTGCAATCAACAAACCACCTTGGACAACCCAAGAGCAAAAAAAACACCTAGGCCCAAGAAGCATCACAAAGCATAACACCAACCTTGACATGCCCAAAAAGAGAAACAAAACAAAACAAACCTAGGCCCAAGACAAAAAGCTAAAAGGACAAAAAGAGCCCACAACCAAACACAACACTAGCCTTTACAAAATGGCTTAGACAGCAAAAGCCTAAGAGGTCCTCAACTACCGTCGTGGCCCGATGAACGAGCGTCCTTTCCATAAGAACGCTCGTTCTTTGTATTCTCTTCTTCATCAATCCCTTTGTTCTTAAGTCCAACCAAGCATTATTTATCTCTCATCTCCTCCACCTCCTCCAAGGTCGAAGCAATGCAAAGAAAGGAAGTCTCCATACTCACTCCCGTCGTCCCTCTCAGGTCTTGATGGGAGTTAACCTTTTGAAGGTTGAAAACTTTTTCAGGCCTAGAAAAAGTAGACGCCCTATCAAGGTGAGCGGTGTGAAGCTTTTTTTTGTCATTTTTGTCAGTAGGCTTAGACCTATTAAAGACTTTCGGACATTCCTTGGACCCAAAAGACATTGTTCCTTTGCCCTTTCAAGAAACAACATGGAAACCTTCTATTACTTAAGAAATTGCTAGTATAATATATTGATTATTGAACCAATTGACACATTATATTAACAAAAACAATAAAAATTCTTGTTTTTTAATATTGAAAAATTGAAATAAACTTACGGCATATTTGATGCGCGACATTGTATAGTTAAGAGATATCATTTGTATAATACAATATTTGATATTAAGATTGTAATTTCTTACTTAAACTTAATGTAAACATGCACTATACACAATAGATATCCATTATGAATAATTCTTTGGTGCAAAAGTTAATACCAAGTAAAATGCAGGTTAAGGGGTATATAATATTATTTCACCTACTTTAATCATTTTAATTATTTACTCAACTACTTAGAAATTTTAATTTAAATAATTGTGATATAAAATTTAACATTAATTAAAATATTAATTTTTGAGTAATTTCATTTAAAAACTTAATGTTTTCTACCTTCAACTTTAAATTAAATCAATTATTTTACAAATAAGTTTATTAAAGGAAATTCAGAAACTTGAATTTTACTTTAAAAAGCATAAACTAATACAATGTAATACAATGACACAACAAATACCATATTATATTTCATATAGTATTATATTTTATAAACACTAATCCAAGAGTGAAAGACAACTTAATTATTAGTTAACACAACAAATTTATTTGTTAATTATTATTGCAAGAATGCGACGGGGAATTTTTGATTTCAAAACTATAGTTGGTTGATACATCTCTAAGAAAATAATAGAAAATTCTTAAAAGTCAAAGGCTCTTAAATTTATAACTTTATTAATCAGTTTACAATTGATTAGTTCTAAAGCCAATAGGAAAAAAATAAAAAAGGAAACTTTCATTTTCGTAATTAAAAAATATAAGTGGATAATTGTATTTGTCTCCGTTTGTTTAAAGTTTTCACGATAGTATTTTATTCTGATTATGATTTTTGGATAATAGGATAAGACTCTGAGACTGTTTTTGGTACATTTTTTAAAAATATTTAGTTTATTTTTAACTCAATAGGTTTGTTAATTTTACTAAACACCCCCCCCTCCCCCCTCCCAAACAATAAAGGTTTATAAATTGTTAAAAATACCCCCACCCACCCACCTATTGCCGACAACCGACCACCGTCCAACGGTGGTGGCCAGCTGCCAACAATAATTGAGTGGGAGGGGGTGTTTTTGTTAATTTATAAACTTTTATTGAGAAAAGTAATTGTTAAGGTTCTGTTTGTTACACTCTTGGGAATACTATTATTAGTATTCCCAATAAAGTTAAATAGTAAAATTGACTTATTCTCAAAATATTATTCTATCTTATTCAATTTCTTTTAAATCCCCCTCAATTTGTTAATTTAACTAAACACCTCTAAATATTTTTTTTAGAAATTGCAAAAACACCCCAGCAACCCTCCAGCGGTGGTGGCCGATTGTCCGTATTTAATGGGTGGGTTGGGGGTGTTTTTGTTAACTTTTAATATTTTATTATAGGGGTGTTTAGTAAATAAACAAACATAGGACATATTTTTGTTAATTTCCAAATCCTACATCGTAATACCCACCCAATTTAACTTTTTTTAAAATATTATTCTAAAAAGTATCAGAATAATGAACCAAACGGACCCTAAATGTTTTGAATTGAATATACTAGGATTGAATTTTGAATTGAATTGTGAATATTAAAAACAGATATGTATTTTGATAGGATTGGATAGGACAATAGGATAGGATAGGGTGAAAATAATGAAATAAACGGAGCCAAGTGATTCATAATAGTACCTTTGGATTGCTAAATTCTAGAAGCACAGGTTGTGAAATCTTGACTAAGAATTTTAAAATTTGACTTAAAACTTTATAGCAAGTCTCTTGAAAAATTGACTCATTTGAAATATTGTGTATTATGGCAAAGGTAATAGATATAAAAAAAGTTAATTCGTTGCTATGGTTGATGAATCTTTATTTTAAGTAAAACAATAAAAAATATAATTAAATCCGAGTTATAATTGTATGACCATTCTTTTTTGTGTGATTTAAATCATTTTATTCCTAAGTTAAAAAAAGAATAAGCATCTCATAAGTTAACTTAGTAAATTTTTAAAAACGTGTATGAATGATTTAACAATAAAAGAATAATATGGGAGAAATATGATTTAGAAATTAGGTTGAACTGTGAAGTGGGTATGATCCAATTAAGATTTTATTTAGGGTTTTTAACTAAATAAAGAAATTGTTAATATTAGGGTTAATAACAATAATCGTCTTTATGTACAATTAAATAGTAAAAATCTTGTAGTTATAGTAATAATCAAAATCTCTCTACCATTGAGTTTTTTTATATTAAAATAAATGGTATATTATAAATTCTAACTATACACTATTGCCATAATGGCTGTTTGAATCGTGGGTATATAAGATAATGAGGGTAATTTTCGTTTATTTTGCAAGATTCATGTGTTTGGTTTACAAATAATAAAATATTACAGTAATCGTTTATCACAAATAGTGTTTACTGTTGGTAATATGGGGGGTAATCTTATTATTTTGTTTGGGGGGTGTTATTAAAATATTACTACGGTAATCTGATCTTTCTACCCAGTTTGCCCTTAATTAAAAACCATTTCAGACACAATTGCCCTCAAATGTCTACCAAATAACAATTAGCCCAATCCCCCTACATTTGAGAAATTAGCTAAAACACTCTAGCTACAAAAAAGTTTAAAAGTTAACAAAATACCCCTAGCCACCCAAGACCACCACGGGTTTTGACTCACCACCGTCGGCTGCCGGTGTCAGTCGCCGTAATGGTGCACGACCAACAGGATCTGGTTGGTCGTGTGCCAGTAAGGCCTTTTTCAACCATGGATCTACTGAAAATGGCCAGATATGGCATTTCTATGGCCGTTTCACAAAATGTTTAAGAAATGTATTTGGTTAGTTCGAATAAAGTGGTGAATAATGTGTTTGGTTGGGAGGATAAATGGGTGAGTATGTTATATAGATTACTAAATTGCCCTTCTTTTTAAATATTAATATAATATTATTTTTTATTATTACTTTTTGAATCATTTCTTTTAACCCCCTACATTTGAAATTTTGCTCTTTTCTTTGTACAAATCTTGTATAAAAACCCCCTCAAACGATGAGAAAGGAGTTACGAATTCACATAGGAACTACATTGTAAGCTCTCACAACAAATACAAAAACAGTGGACGTAGGCATCGGAGTTAACCTCGCCAAACCACTTTAAAACTCTTATTGTCTTTACTTTATTGCAGTTTTACAAATATAACTGATTTTCATTAAATCATGCGCACATCCATTCCGATTCCAACAGGGTCAATTAGAATTCTTTGGTTGGTGCAGATTTTTGTATCAACATTTTGGTGCTAGAAGGAAGGGCCCCCGCCAACATCTTAAGGATTTTGGCAAACATCCATTGCAACCTACCGATTCCAGGCCCAAAATGGTGTACACCAAATAAAAAAACCACCACCGGAAACCTCGAAAACGTGGAAGCCGCCCATCAAGAGATGTAACAGGCGATTGCTAGACATCGACCACTTGTGCCTCTAGCCTAGCACACCGCGAACAATCAAGGGGCAGGGATGTCAAACCCCGAGAACGGCCAGCTGATAGAGATGATCAGAATGATGGTTGCACAAGCGATGCAACAGAATGTGGCCGAGTTGTGGAACCAGCAACTAGGTGCTCGGAACCTCGACTAGTCGCACTTCACCAATGCAACCCTAATAGGTATGAATTCTGCAAGTGGACGGTCCATTTCATCAGCGTCGAGGGGCGATCAACACCCCCAACCTCACAGACAACACCCCACCCACGAGCGCGAGTCCTGCAGGCAAACAAACCCTAGGAGGCAGCCAAGGAAGCAACCATAGAGAGAAAGGGAAGGCAATGGGCACCACCGAGAAGCTCGGTGGTACCCCCAATGTCAGCGTGCCAGTATTAACCTACGCCCAAGACAAGATCGATCATCGCAAGCTCGCGAAGCAAGTCACGTGCGTCAGTCTGGCAATGATCAACATTTTGGTTATAACTGACTTTTTGAGCAATGCATTGACGGGCATGATAGCACCTATCAGCCTAGCCATCATAACTCGACCTCGCACATCAACGAGCGCACCAGAGGAGCTTCGCAAGCAACAGACTTGCAAACTCATTTGCTCGAGGTAAGGCTTAATAGAGCCAACCAAGGTAACCACAACGAAGATTTAGATCTCGTGCAGAGAATGCTCGATGATCTAAAAGCTCACCAAAACAAGCAGATGGAAGAAGTAGTAAGTTCCCCTTTCACGGAGGAAGTTCACCAGGCCCTGCTTCTGCAAGGATTCAGGGCACTAGAAAGCAAGTTCAATGGAGGGGGGACCCCAAAGACCACCTCGAAAAATTCAATGACTTGATAGAGCTACACCAGATCAGTGACTTAGCAAAATGTCAATGCTTTGCAGTCACGTTAGTCGAAGATGCTAAGAGGTGGTACAAGAGGCTCAAGACGAACCCCATCAGCTCCTAGCAACAATTCTCTTCACTGTACTTACAACAATTTCAAGCGAGGAGGCAGTTTGCAATGTCGCTCAACTACTTGAGCAACATCTACCAAGAGAGAGATGAAATGCTGACCTCGTACCTAACGAGGTTCCAGAATGAGCAGGTAAAGGTCATCAATGCCCCCAAAGAATCCATCCAAACTTTGCTGATCGCAAGGATCAGGACGAACATGGAGATATGGAAAGAGCTCCAAAGCGAAGATCATGTAAGCTTAGCCAAATTCTACCAGATAGCTGAAAATACCAGCGAGTAAAAAGCTCACTGGTAGCATTGGCTAGAAGCTCGACATAGGGGGCCTCGAACAGGCAACAAGATCGCCCATCGAATAAACATGGGGGTCGAGACCGCAATGACAGAGATCATAACAAGTTCCAAAAGAAACAGAGAATAGATAACCGTAGGGATAGGCAGCCTTTCCCGCGATATGCATAATATACCCCCCTCAATCAAGATGTCACCCACATCTACGAAATGTCCCGAGAGGCGAAGAGACTGCTTGCTCCAAAAAAGATGAGGGAGGCCTCAAGGCAGAAGAGATCGGCAAAAGTACTACCAACACCACATGGAAATTGGGCACAACGCAAACGATTGTCGAGCCCTAAAAGACATCATCGAAGACTTGATAAGAAGAGGTCATCTAAAAGAATTCGTTAAGGCGGAACCAGCTCTCGACAATCCTGGCGAGCAGAATAACCAGGCTCCAAGTCAGGCTCAAAACCTAACACAACAAGCTCCGACAAACCCCAATGAGGTCTTCATGGGAATGATCTATGAAGGACCTGACATAGCAGGGAGCTCAAGACGCGCTCGTAAGAAATATGCTCGGGAAGCCAGAACGGACTCGAGTTCCCTGGGTAATGAGCTGGAAACAGAAGCCGCCCAAGCAGCCCAAACAAGAAAGTGAGGTAGTGGGATTCACAGTAGACGAGTGCGAAACATCCCCTTGCCACAATCATGACACGATCGTAATCGCGGCTAGAATCGATAATGCAAGAGTATTAAGGGTTATGATCGATAATGGGAGCACAGTGAACATTATTTCCTTCGAAGCCTTTTGAGGAATGAAGTTCACAGAAAGGGACTTGCGAGCGTGCCCTTCACCGCTCTATGGGTTTACTAGGGACAACTTAGTTCCCAAGGCCACAATCGACCTTCTCGTAACCCTGGGGGCAAAGCCAAAGGTTAGAACAGTGATGGCCGACTTTTTAGTGGTAGACTGCCCGACCACATACAATGTCATCCTCAGAAGGCCAATCTTGGATGATTTAAGCACAGTCACGTCAATACGCTGCCAAGCAATGAGATTCTCGACTACCAGAGGAGTTGCAACGATCAAAAGCTGCACCAAAGAATCTCAGGAATGTTACAACCGAGCTATAAATCTCGCGCAGAAATGGCCGCACCCAAGGACAATGATCACTGCAAAATCTAAGCCGAACCCCAGACCATTCAAGGATACCATAAATCCTCGCATCCATAGAGAAGAGCCCGCAGCAAGGCCGACAGAAGAATTGCGAAAGATAAGGGTCAATGAGGAAGACCCAACTTGTGTACTGAATGTTAGCAGTGGCTTGAGCGGCGAGGTGGCTGATAATCTAGAGAGCTTCCTAAAGAAAAACATCGACGTGTTCACGTAGGTGCATGCGGACATGGTAGGGATAAGCCCCAAGGTAATGTGCCACAGGTTGAACCTCGATCCTAAAGGTCGGCCGATAAGGCAGAAGAGAAGATCTATGGATGTACAACACTCCAAAGCACTCAAGGATGAAGTTGTTAAACTCTTGAACATCAACTTCACCAGGGAAGTCAAATACCCGGATAGGCTCGCCAATCCGATCCTGGTCAAAAAGTCGAATGGCAAATGGCGGACTTGCGTCGACTTTACAGATCTAAATAAATCTTGTCCCAAAGACAGCTTTCCGCTTCCGCGGATCGATCAGCTAGTAAATGGAACAGTTGGGAATGCATTACTTAGCTTTATGGATGCATACTCGGGATATAATCAAATCTCGATGTACTAGCCTGATGAGGAGCATACCTCCTTTATTACTGACCACATAATTTATTGTTACAGGTCATGCAATTCAGACTCAAGAATGCTAAAGCGACTTACCAGCGTTTGGTGAACAAGATGTTCACCGACCAAATTGGCAAGACTATGGAAGTTTACATCGACGACATGCTCGTCAAGTCTGAGGTCGTCGAAAGTCATGTTGAGCATCTAGGGGCAATGTTTGACATCCTCAGAAAAAACCAAATAAAGCTCAACCCCTTGAAGTGTGCTTTCGGAGTGAGCTCGGGGAAATTCCCAGGCTTCCTTGTGAACCAGCGGGGTGTCGAAGCCAACCCAGAAAAGATTAATGCTCTTCTCGATATGAAAAGCCTGACTAGCATCAAGTAGGTATAAAGTTTGATAGGACGTGTTGTCTGTTAGAGTAGATGCCCTAGAGCCAATCAATTATTGTAGAATTGACTTTTTGTAATAATGTTCATTAATCAATAAAATGCATTTTATACTATACCGCGTAAATCATTATTATTGCAATATGTATTGATATATGTCCTTAGAATGGTAGAACCGTGATGAGGGTATCAAATGTTTCAAATCTTGATGGTGAGAACCCTATGAGCACATATGGTGGCCATTCTAGAAACGTCCGTAGCCCTAGTATTATTATGAAGTAAGGGAAAAGATAATACAGTAAGGCTATCATAGTGTTGAACAACCCTGTCGAAAGGCAATGACTGATCTCACTTGTCAAGGTTGTTTGGTGACAACCTGGTGCAACACATGGGTGTTTGCTGTAGGCGATTATACCGCAGCAAGTTCACTGGACTGACCCACTAGAAGATTCCGTATGGATGGTAACCCCAGTGTCTATGGAATAAATCCTCTAACGAATGGTGGTGCATGTGATCCTTAGACTTGAGATCACCGGAGCGCCTTGTGCACCGATTGGTGTAGTTTGACACTAGCCTAACGCAGTTCTTTTCAGAGCTGTCAATACGGTGGTGATTGGCTGCATCAAGGAGTGTATCAAGACTATGGTGGATTGACAGAGGATTCATCACTCCCGGGTACGGGAGAAAGTTATCTCACGGCGCAATTCAGTATATGGCAATGACACTAAAACTGTGGCCACAGTGGGATTGAGTTGTTGCTCTATCCAGTTTATAATACGGGTCATTGGTCCAGAAACTGAATAAATAATATCGAGAGTAACCGAAGGTTGACACTATTTCTATGCCTTCGTCTCGTCGAGATAACGTATGATGAAAGGATCGAATTGCACGGTAACCATATCGTTGACAGGTAGCTACTTTGCTGAATCCGAATCTATCGGGTGGCCATGATGCCTTGCTAGGGGCCAATCTTGGTCTGTGTATTAGTGAGACGATTAATTGGTGTTAATCGCAATACTATACACTGCCGATATGATGAGGAGCCTAAGGGTCACACACATAGAAGACAATTTAAGATGCAAGAAGAAAGAAGGGCGTTTTCGTCTTTTAAGGCGAAAGGGTATTTTGGTAATTTCACAGTGCAATTAAATTTGCTGAGGTCGTAGCCTTTATTTAATTTGTTAGAAAAATTAAATAAGTGAAATTACGTTTAAATGTGTGTTCGCACATATTTAAATATATTATCATTATTGTTAAATGTTAATATATATTTAAATATATATATTAATTGATTTTAATTGAGATAATGATGGAAATTAAAATAAATCAAATTGGGAGTGTTTGGCAACATGGGGCGTTTGGGTTGGAGCCCAAGCCTATTCCGTATGGGATTAGGGCAAATTGTTTTTAAGTATAAAAGGAAAAGTGTGTGATTTTTTAATTAATGGTTTTTCTTTGTAAAACACAAAAATACACACAGCAGCCCTTTTGCTTCTCCCACGGCAGTAACATCTTAAGCCTAAAAATCAATTCAATTGATTTTTGTTTTCTTCTTAATCTTGAAGCCAAAGAGGATCTAGCAAATCCCTCTTTGGTTCTTTTAAGATTGTCTTCGTGTGGACTACGCAGGTTCGATCCTACACTTGGATCGGTAGCAAACACGTTCAGAGGCAATATTGGTGGAGCCTCCAACGTGGGTATGAATCTAAACTTTAGATTTATTTTATTTTTCTGCAGATTCTTGATATTATACATAAACTGTAAAATTTGTGCCTTGATTTTGGGCTTTAAGGAAAGATCTACGGTTGTATAAAATTTTGTTTTCCGCTGCGCAACCGGGTCGTTTCCTAACATGGTCGCTCTCAGCTGGTTCATTTCTCGAGCCACAAACAAATGGTTACTCTTCTTCGAAACCTTGAAAGGGAAGAAATGTTTCAAATGGACAGAGGAGTATGAGAAAGCTTTCCAAGAGCTGAAGAGACATCTAGGACAGCCTCTCCTACTATCAAAACCCATCCAGGGTGAGCCATTACTGTTGTACTTATCAGTATTAAAGTCTGCCGTCAGCGTAGCATTGGTACACGAAAAAGAGAAGTGTAATCGTCGGTATATTATGTGAGCAAGAGACTACTCAACACGAAGATGAGATATCCTGAAATGGAGAAGCTCACCTTCGCCTTTGTCGTCGCTGCCAGAAAGCTGTGACCTTATTTCCAGGCACACTCCATCCACGTGCTGACAAACTTCCCTCTGAAGAAAATAATACAGAAGCTTGAGGCATCGGGTAGATTGATCCAATGGACAATGGAAATGAGTCAACACGATATCAAATATATCCCAAGGACAGCAATCAAAGGCCAAGCTTTGGCAGACTTTATATTTGAGTTCTCCTGCCAGCCAGAAGGCGAAACAAGCCCGTCGGGGGTGAATACCACCAGGGATGTCGAACAACAGAAGCCGAAGTTCGATGACTTGTGGTAATGGACCTTGTACATGGACAGTTCCTCGAATGAGAAAGGGGCAGTAGCGAGGCCCTTGCTCAAAAGTCTTTGAGGAAAACTAAATCAGAGCCGTGGTAAGATTCGGGTTCGCTGCCTCCAACAATGAGACTGAGTACTAGGCATTGCTCGTGGGAATACGCCTCACCAAGGAAATAGGGGCAGAATCCGTCAAGGTGTACAGTGACTCACAACTTGTAGTCCACCAAATTATCAGGGAATACCAAGAAAAGGAAGACAGGATGGTGTCCTACCTTCAATTGGTAGAAACCAAGCTCAAGCAGTTTAGGACCTCTACAGTCCTCCAAATCACAAGGGAGAAGAACTCACAAGCAGGTGCTCTAGCTCGTTTAGCCTCAGTGATGGGCGAAGAGAAGATTGAGTCCATACTAGTCAAGTTCCTACCAAAGCCAAGCATCACCGCTCCATAAGAATCAGTCGTAGCTACGAGCCAAAGATACAATTGGATGGATGCGATCACCTTCTACTTGAGGGATGGAACATTACAGATGAGAGAACTGAAGCCATAACACTTTGCACAAAAGCAGCTCAATATACATTCATCAAAGATAAATTGTATAAGCGTGGATTCAATGTGTCGCTGCTGCGATGTATTGACCATGAAGATGCGAACTATGTTCTGAGAGAAATCCACAAGGGAATTTGTAGACACCACGCGGCATGCAGATATCTAGCATACAAGGTGCTTCACCAAGGATATTATTGGCCAATAGTTTATGAAAATGCAGCAGACTATGTTCACATGTGTGATAGATGCCAAAGATTTGCAGATATCACGCGAGCTCCACCTCAAGAATTGATCACTCTAACAAGCTCTTGGCCATTCGTGATCTGGGGCATCAACCTTATCAGCCTCTTGCCTCAAGAAAGGGGGGTGTAAAGTTCGCAGTAGTTGCCGTGGACTATTTCACCAAGTGGGCAGAGGTCGAACCGCTGGCAATAATAACGTCGAACAAGCTTAAAGACTTCGTCTATAAGAACATAATTTGTTGGTTTGGGATTCCCCAAACAATAATAACTGATAACAGGAAACAGTTTGACAGCGAAGACTTCAAGACCTTCTGCGAGCAGCTCGGCATCAAGAAAAGTTTCATCGCCGTTTATTGGCCCCAAGCCAATGGGCGAGTAGAAGCTGTAAACAAGGCAATCAAGCACACCATAAAGAAAAAGGTCGACGACCTTAAAAGAAGATGGGCCAATAAATTGCCAAAAGCTCTATGGTCCTACAGAATGACAACCAGGAGCTCGATAGCTGAAACCCCATTCTCTCTATCATACGAGTGTGAGGCAATGGCCCCGGTTGAAGTGGGAATCAGTTCATTCCGAAGAGAAGCCTTTGACAAAGAAGTAAATGATGACCTTTACCGCCTAAGGTTAGACCTGATTGAAGAACATTGGGCCAAGTCTCAGTTAAGGCTCGCCTTGTATCAACAACGAGCCAAATGATACTTCAATACCAAAGTAAAAAATAAAGACTTTGAAGTACGTGATCTGGCTCTTAAGAAGGTCGTCCAGGGAACCTAAAACCCAAACTTGGGGGCACTTGGACCCAAATGGGAAGGTTCTTTTAGGATTTTCGAAAAGCTCTCACTAAGATCTTTTCACTAGAGCGCCTCAATGGCAAAGCGATAATGCTAGCTTGGAACACCGAGCACTTGCTAAGCTCTTACCAATAAGCAGCTCGGGTTTCACTGTTCTATATTTGTTGTAAGGCCGTTCATGACCAAAGCACTTGATCAATAAACGAGGTATTATTCACTATCTTCTTTGTTCATAATTAATGTCTTTAGTTCATTAGCATCTAATTACCAATCCATAAATTGCGACCTAAGCAATGATATCCCAAAAAGAAAACTCGAAGTCAAGAGTCCAAGAAAAGCAGCCTATCTCGAAAAAGTCACGGCAAAATCCAACTCTTTAAAGATGAAACATCCTAAATCGACGAAGTTAAACTTGAAAAATTCAAGAAAAAACACATCGAGGGAAATCAACCTCAAGCCAGCGACAAAAAAAAAAAAAAAAACTCGAAAAGGACGATAAGTCTGAAATTGAAGTTGATCAGTACGTAAGATTTCCTTGCATAAATCTGAAAAAGCTCCTCAGGAAGCGAGCTACGCATGACTTAGAGCAAATTTGGATTTTATATTACAAGTCCAACTAGGACAATGAAATGACTCCGCAGAAATGTGATAATTATTGCTTAATGAGGAAATAATAAAAAATATTCTTATATTGATTGAGTTTGATTACGTTCTTTCAAGGGGGAGGGGGCGCAATAACAATTAACGACAAAGATGACGTTTTAGGCAGCTGGGGGAGTAGGAGTTTCATCCTCGACCTGTCCCAGAAGGTCGTCGTCGTCGAGAAGGAGAGATGACTCGTCGACAGGAGGAATGACGACTTCCTCTCCAAGGTTAGGAGCCTCAGTTGCGGGAAGCGTGGTCAGGGGGAATCAGATCCTGGACTTCAATCTGGGGCTCAAGCTCCTCCTCGCCTTCCTCAATTTCCTCTTGACTCTCGTCCTCTTCCTCGGAGTCGTCTGAGTAAACATAGGTCTCTCCTCGGGCTTTAACCTTCATCCTCTCGACTTCCTTTTAATAAGCTCACGGAAGGTAAGAGAATTTGATTGAAGGATGGGCTTCCTATAACTTCTGAACAAGGAAGACAAATGTCTCCTAAGCCTGATTAGTAATGGCCTCATTCAGCTCCTCAATTCGAAGCCCGAGCTGCCTGGCATCAACTTCGGCCTCCTGGCGACCTACCGCCTCTTGGGCAAGGTTGAGCAAAGACTGCTTGAACTTAACCTCCCAGCTCACAATAGCCTTTTGAGCCAAGGATAGCTTAGAGTTCAGCTTGTTGTTGGCACCTCACTGTTGTGCCAAAGTCTTTTCGACTTCAGCTGCCTTAGCTTCAGCTTTGGCCCGAGCAGCCTCACTCACATTGCTTTTGTCAAATAACTCCCCTTCCTTGACTTGGAAGATAACAACTTCCCCCTAGAGTCGTTCGAGCTCAGCCTGCTTCGCCTCCCTCTCTTTCTTTGCATGTTCGGCCCTGGCCAGAACGTCCTCCTTCACTGTCCCCGCCACCTGCCATCCTTGATGAGTACCTTTCAAAGTGTTGTAACACTCATCATAAAAGAGCCTGCTCACCAAGGTAGCCTAAAGAGAGAATAAAGAGGATCAACAAAGAGTAAGGATAGCATACGAGTAAAAAAGAAGGGAAGCGAGCTACCGGTACCTTTGCCGTAAAGCTGCACAACAAGCCCAACATCTCGGTGGGCGTAGCATCCCTAATGGCCACGTAAGTTGGCAGGGTGACAACATCCCTGACCGTTGCGGCCCCGAGGCTGATATGATCGGGGAGTTGGTCGATCACCTTGTCGACCGCAAAATAAGCATCCTCGTCTATCTTCTTATTTTTTGGCCAAGGCAATCTAGACTTACTCCCCTTGGCAGTGCCTGTTTCGCCCACAAGAGCAGACTTCTTCTTGGCCAAGTCCTTAGTCGCTACTCTCTGAAGGCCATTAGCATGTGTGGCGACCTTTTTGCCCAAGCCAACCCTCTGCTTAGCCATTTTATGCTTGCTCGAGCCCCCCTGAGGCTCGATTGCTTTCTTCTTCCCGGAGCCATCATGCTGCTCAGATGCTTTATGTTTTCCCGAGCCTCCAGTTAGCTCGGGTGTCTTCTTCGCTAGCCCCTTTTGGGGGCTCAGTAACGCTCTTCCCGCCAACTGCCTTAGAGGCAGTCATAGGCTACTTCGTTCTTGGGCCTTCCCCAAGCTCACTATCGGCGAGCTTTGAGCCGTCAGAATTCGTGAGCTGTTTCATCAACGAAGCAATCGGTGCCTTCTTGGCAGCTATTGGGGCCACCGTTTTCTTCTTAAGGCCCTTGGGTTTTTTGGCCCACATCTCTGCAAGGAAAGAGGCAAACAAATTAGTGACCGATTTACGTGGGAAAGTAAACGCCAGCAAATAACAACTTAACCTTTTTAGGTCTGTAAGGAATCTGGCCTCATCCCGACAAAAGTCGTACGCCTTCAAATAAGGAAGCATGAGAAGCTCGTTGACGTTGCGTTGGTTGTCAAGAAGATCGCTAAAACGTTGGAGCCTCTGTAAGCTTGCGGCCAGAAGAAAATTTTGTTTGACATTAACTACACAAACAAAATAACTCGGTTAGATGCAACACAAAGCTCAAAAGCAATCCGTGCACACACAAGAAGTCAAAACCTTACTCGCTTTTGCGGTGAAGACACCGGTCTCCTGGGCTTCGTAAAAGAAGTTCTGCGAGTCCCAATGAGAGACCTTCTTCAAGACGTCGACTAGCCCGTTGAGACGTACCTTCCTCACCTTGGAAAGGTAGTATGTCTAGTCTTGCCTTTTCTTGAGCCTATATAGATGGATGAGTTCCTCGACGAATGGCTCACCAAGATCAGTGATCATGTACGCGATGTACATTGCGACGATGATCACGTATGAATTAGCGGATAGTTAAAGAGGAACGTTGTCAAATCGCCTCAACACGTTGTCAATGAAATAGTGTGGGGAATGGATGCCCCGCACCTGAGAACGGTCTCAGAGATTGCCACCCATCCGATTGAGGGGTTCTTCTGAGAGTGCTTCCTTAGAACCATTAGGTTAAACTGGGGTGTATAGAGTGTATAGAATGCTTTTATGCTCTCCAGATCCCTGATGGTAATCGAGGATCGAGGTTCCTTTCGCAATCTATGAGCTGGGGACGATTGGGAGTGAGCCAACTGGATCGAAGCGCAGTTGGACAAGCCCATAGGGTCGAGGTCTAAGCTTCGGGCTACAAATTCTTTGGAGACCTCGGGGGTCACATCCCCAAGAGCTGCCAAGTCCATCGGCGAATCGAACATGTGATCTATAGTACGACTGCTGGAGGAAGCATGACTGTAGTTCACTTATGGATACCTAAAAAAGAAGCAAACATGTGTCATAGCTCGAACAAATCGGTAACTGTTCCACACTCGCTTCCATTTCAAGCACCCGAGGTAGCTAGCGCAACACAACGAATGCATGCAACCTATCTAGGGTACCTGCGGCCACAATGTTAAGCCCTTATAAAACTCGAGACCTTCGGAGATGCACCCAAAAACCTTACTAAAACCCTAAAAAAACACAATGTGGCCACTACAATGGCCACCCTTTGATGCAAAAAATCACATAGAACGGAAAGGGAAAGGGAAAAGAACCTTACCAAAATCAGGAATGTAGAACAACTCGCTGGAAAGACCACCTTGACGATGTAGAAACAACGATGAAAAGAGTAAGAGAGGTATAGAACTTTCGAAGTAACTATTCTGATAGTTTTCACAACTTTTTATAGCGGTTTGCATGGGAGATGAAAGAACGAGGTTCAATCGTGCTGTCGACTTATAATTGATCCTGGCCCTTCATTCGTCGAGCAATCTCAACCCTCAGATGTGGCCATGTATCAACCATCCACGAGGAGCGATGAATCATTAGACGGCTGTAATTATAACCGTCGCCTCAACTTCGCGCATGAACAATTGTGATTGCCCACACGCAACGAAACGTGACAACCAAAGACTGCTGCATTAAATGTGACACAACCACATGGAAATTACATGTTTGCCCTAACTTTCCATATTCTGAGTTTTGACGGGCAACATGAAAAGTAAAGATCCAAGTGTGAAGTATGTCGGCTAGACATAAGGTCGACCTTGGAAGCTCGATTAGACTTACACTCGGAGACCTACTGATGAGGCCAAGCTTGACGTCAAATCAAATAATAGTCTTCAAAGCCCGAAACGAGCATCGAACACTAGGGGGCAGATGTTGTGTATGATTTTTCCATCAAGCTCGAGCCTTCATGAGGATATGACTCTACCTAGAACTAGCTCGGCAACAATGATTGATCAACCCAGCATAAGCTCGTTGAGCTATAACTCAACCTAGATAAACTAGTCGCGAGCAATCCGAGCAATCATTCAATCAATCGCCAGATTACTTCAGATCCCAGATATTACAGGAATGACTCGATCAACAGCGATCACTGCACAGTCACAACGCCCAATCGTGAGAATATCATAATTGCAATTCATATCAATTGTAATCCCCATAATTTCGCTCTTTTCTTTGTACAAATCTTGTATAAAAACCCCCCTCAAACGATGAGAAATAGGTGACGAATTCACATAGGAACTACTTCGTAAGCTCTCACAGCAAATACAAAAACAATAAACGTAGGCTTCAGAGTTAACCTCGCTGAACCACTTTAAAACTCTTATTGTCTTCACTTTATTGCATTTTTACAAATATTGCTGATTTTCATTAAATCACACGCACATCAATTCTGATTCCAACAAGGTCAATCAGAATTCTCTGATTGGTGTAGATTTTTGTATCAACATATATATATATATATATATGAAATTTAACTAGTGATTTAAAGAACAAAATAAAAATATTTTTATTAATAATAAGTGTTAAAAAAAAGCTGCTATTAACCCTCTAATTGTTTAATTAAATTAAAATATGAGAGGTTTAATGATACTTCTAAAGCTTTATAGGTTTAAGTGTGGTTTCCAAACCATATGAAATATAATTGTATCTTACCATTTAAATTTAAAATATGGTAACAGAGTGGTGGGAAGAAAAGGGACATTAAATTTTTGTGGGATACTAGCAAATGTTGGTGAATATTAAATATTGGACTTTAATATATCATGTACGATGTGAGCAATATTACATTATTACTTTGTTATCTTGTTAAATGGTAACATTGTTAATTGCATTAAAATTTTTATTAATTATGTGTGATAATTTTAGTGGTGTAATTGCAAGAAAAATAAACTAAGAAGGACTAAAAAGATTTGAGCAAGATAATGAGACTTAAAGAGTAATAGAACTCATTAACTCATTTAAGTGTTGTGTCTCATTAACTCATTTCAAGTGTTGTGTACAAGTGAATGAAATGAGCTCAATTTATAGCCATCGACTGCCCACTGAAACCTAGGATTCATTGCCAAGAAAAGACAAAAGTGTCTTCAAGTAGAGATGCATGCACCATGTGTCCATTTGGCAAGCAAGGTGGCAAACGGTTGGAAAGCCACATCTTTTATAACATTCCCCTATGGATTTCCACCATTTATAGATAATTGCATTTAACCTTATTCAGAAAAAACCAGTGGGACAAAAACCTAAGTAAAGAAATACAATTCTATAATGAAATTGTAAAGTGGTGTTGGACGTGCTTCATATTGCCTCATTAAAACCCTTGCAAAGAAAACCCAGTGAGAGAAAACCTGGTCAAAGAAAAAAGAGTATAGTGCATATATGTCTAGTACAATAAACTGTTCTGGAAACTCCCCCTAATCGCTGCTCCCCCTGATCAATGCTCCCTCATATAATGGCAAAATTAACTTAGTTACTTATCAAGCCGCTACATATCAATGCTCTACACTAACTTTCCAAATGTTGATGTTGTTAAGGTCTTAGTGAATAAATCTGCAAGATTATCACTAGAGCGTATTTATTTGACATCAATCTCTCGACTCTATTGGAGTTCGTGAGTGTGAAAGAACTTCAATGAAATATGCTTAATTCTCTCTCCCTTGATATATCCTCCTCTGACTTAAGCAATACATGCTGCTTTGTCTTCATTTATAATTGTAGGAGTATTTGAGATACATGATAACTTGCAGGTATTCTTGATATTATAGATGATAGATCTTAAATGTACACATTCTTGGTTGGCTTCATAAAGTACAAGAATCTCGAAATTGTTGGAAGAAGTAGCAACCAATGTTTGTTCTATAGAGCGCCATAATATTTTAGTGTCATTGTAAGTAAAAACATATCTCGTCTACAAGTGGGCTTTGTGGGGATTAAAAAAGTACCTAGCATCTGCATAGCCAATTAATTTAGGATCATTAATAAATTTCCTTGGATAAGATAATCATAGGTCTTTTGTTCCAATGAGGTAAGAAAGATAGGGGTGTTCAAAACCAATTAATCAATTTTGTGAACCAAATTGGTTTTTCAATTCAAGAATTTTCTTGAATCGAAACCAAACCAGTTAAGGGGAAAACCGATTTTTTGGTTAACCAAAAAACCGATTAGCTGGTTTTGAACCAGTTTTAATTTTATATTTTATATTTTATATATTTTTTAAATTTAATATTTTTATAGTAAACCGGATTTTTTCATTTTATATTTTAATTTAATAGTTTTTATAATAAATCGGTTAGTAAAACTGGTTTCGATTAACCATTTCCCATATTCTCCCAAACCGATAACCGAACCAAAAATTTGGTTTTTTTATTTCTTTGAATCGAAACCGAACCAGTTTTTCAGATAATCGAAAATTTGGTTAGGTTTAGTTTCTGCATTTTTTTGAACACCCCTAAACAAAGATATGTTTGATCATATTCTAATGTCGACGAGTTGGTGCAGGGCTAAATCTTGCCAACAGATTTACTGTAAATGCTATGTCTAGTTTTGTATATTGTGCCAAATATAATAATGCACCTATTGCATTCAGATATCATACTTCAGAACCAAGTATCTTTTCATCGTCTTCTTTAGAATGAAATGGATCCTTCTTAGAATCAAAAGACCGAACTTTGAAATCGAAATATGACAAGGATTCCTAGAGGTGGGGTGAATAGGAATCAATGAAAATAAATGCCAAATAAAAACTTTCACCAACCACACAAGTTATAAACAAGTATCAATAATTATGATAAGCAATAAATATGCAATGTTACTGATCAACAAACATAAACAATGGTGAGTAATAGATGTGAGCAATAAATATGAGCAAGTAATAGATATGTAAGGCATAATAAATGAGTTGAGAGAGAAGAAGTGCTCAGAGATTTATAGTGGTTAAAAGCTATATCCACAAGACTCCTACATCCACTTCTTCAAGGCAACCTCCTTGAAGTTCCAGTAGAATCGGATTGCACCCTCTAGACTAGTTTAATAGGATTTCGCCTCTTACAATAATTTGACAGGGTTTCGCCTCTAGATTTACAGAATATTGCCCACAAGATGTTTGAATAAAAGTTTGTGATTAGTTGCCTTTCAAACTAGGCTTAAACACACAATAAGAACAATACTCTCAAAATTTTTCAATATGAGTACAAGAGAGTGTTTGTGATTTGGATTTTTAGCTCAAGGGATTATGTGAGAATATTTTTTATAAGACTTTGTTTTCTAATATTCTCTCTCTTTGTTTCTTTGTAATAAATTGCCCTATTTATTGCTTGTCTCTCCCCTTTGAAGTAAAAAGTCATTGTTGTATTTAATGCACCTCTGAAAAGGTGCAGTACCTAGAGGAACAAGCGTTCCACCATCGCGAGCAACCGTTCCCAACATAACGGATACTTTTTCTAAGCTCTAAGTTTTATGGAATGATAGTTCCACCATCACGAATGGGCGTTCCAGTTTCCACCATCGCACACGATTATTCCACCACATGGAACGGTTGGTCCATTGGCTCCTTAAAATCCATGAAAATTCTATAAGCTTGAACGGCTTCCTAGAACGATGTCGCTCTCCCAAGGAACAATCTTTGAATAGGAACGGTCATGTGGCATGATCGTTTTGCCTTAAACGCTTGCACTTCAACTTGATTTTCAAAGCTTGGTCTTCAAGACTTGTCAAAAGCTCGAAAACATTTGAGTTTGAATACTTTGACTTTTGACTTAGTTGGAACGGTCGTGCAGCTTGGTCGTGCCACTGCAAGCGACTTGACATGATTTTGGGTAGAGGCATGAACGATCACTAGGAACGAGGTTGTGTTGTGAGGAACGTTCATCTTTGTAGCTCTATGAAACTAGGAAAAGTTATTCCTCCTTCCTACACGATCATACCATCTGGGAAACACTGCATTTTTGTTTTGGTTATGACTCTTGTCATACCTTTGCATGTTTGTTAGATATCAATAAACTTTTTGATTAGTTTTGGTACATGATAATACACAAGGGCTCAACACGAACTACCATTAGGGTACTCAAAGGGTGAGCCTTATCCATATTAAAATGCTTTGAGGTCTTTTAAGTATTAGTCCATTTAAACAATGCTCAATTTGTAGGTCGAGACAATATTTTGTTTTCCCTAGATCCTTTATTTCAAATTCTCTTTTTAGGTACTCAACAACTTTTTGAGCTTTTCAAGAGTTCCAATTAAGTTCATGTATCAACATATACCACCACAACAACAAGTTCTAATTCTGACATTTTTATAAAAACACATGGGCATATAGGACTATTAACGTATCCTTCCTTTTATCAAATATTCACTGAGATGATTATACCACATTCATCCAGATTGTTTCAACCTATATAATGATTTTTGCAATTTTATTGAATACATGTTCCTTTAAATTACTTTATTTGCTTCTGGCATTTTGAATCCTTCAGTGATTTTCATATATATATATCAGTATCCAGTGTACCATACAAATATACAGTGAAAATGTCCATGAGTATCATACCAAGTCCTTCTGAGATTGATAAACTAATTATCTAAATGTGATCGCATTCATTACTATTGAATACGTCTCATCAAAGTCAATTCAAGGTCTTTGTAAGAAACCTTGAGCCACGAGTTTGGCCTTATATCTAACAATCTCATTTCGTTTTCTTATGAATACTCATTTGTATCCTATAGGTTTAAAATTTTCAAGCGTTTGGTCTATAGATCCAAATACATTACGTTTTGCAAGAGAAGCTAATTCTGCTTGAATTGCTTTTTCACATTTTGGCCAATCATGTCTCTTTTGACACTCATCGATAGAATGTGGCTCAAAATCATCATTCATAATTTCAATAGCCAATACAAATGAAAATATGTCATCAATGATAATCGTCTCATGAATCCACATTTCTCTTGTATGAGCATAATTTACAGAGATTTCTTCATTTCGACGTTCTTATATTCTTTCAGGGGTTTGTTCCTCTTCAAGGACTATTAACTCTATTACCTCGGTATCATCAATAATAATATCTATCTAACTATTTGCTTTTTGTTTCCTAAGAACAATATCCTTAACTCCAACAGGTCTACCACTTTTCTAGCGTGTAACAGATGAATCAATCGTTACCTAAATGGATAGTTCATTAGTAACATTAATCCTTGTCGGTGTATTGGTAGCATGTATGTATGATCGTGTCACTGTCATTACATCTGTAAATGCATTAGGCATTTGATTAGTAATGTTTTGAAAATACGTTATTCTTTGTACTTTAATTTCAGATTAGGATGTGTGAGGATCGAAAGGGTACATAGAATTTACTTTCTAAGAAAGTTCAAGCCTTACTTTAGGAGGCTTTATCTTTTTCCCTAAAGATGGAAATATTGTCTCATCAAAATGACAATTCGCAAAACATACGGTAAGCAGAGCACCCGTCATGGGCTCTAGATATCTGATGATAGATGGTGAGTTATAACTGACATATATTCCCAAAAGACATTAGGGTACCATTTTGGTGAGTTGAAGAGGTGCACTTGGAACTTGCATAGAAAAACTAAAAGTTTTTAATTGTGATATGTTAGGTTGATGTCCAAATACAAGTTGTATCAAGGAGTATTGATGATATGTAATGGGTTTTAGGCGAATTATCACCGAAATATGTAAAACAACATGAGCCTAGGTAGAAGTTGATAATTAAATATGTAATAGAAAAGTTCTTGCAATTAAATAGATACGCTTTATAATGATTCTACAAAAACCATTATGTGTATGGACATGTGGTATTGGGTGCTCAACATCAATTCTCATTAATATGCAACAGTTATCAAATGTCTTTGAGGTAAACTCACTAGCATTTTTCCAAACGGATTAATTTAATTGAATAATCTAGAAAGTGCCCATAATTTGATCATTTATGCAATTGAGCAAAAGCAACATTATGGGTTGACAATAAACAAACATGTGACCATCATGCCGATACGACAATCAATACTATAAAGTAGCATAATGATCCATTTGGTGGATGAATAGGCCCATATATGTCCCCTTGAATTCTTTGTAAACATTATGGGGATTCTAGACCAAATAAAAGCATCATGGATACTCAACTCAGTTTTACTTGCTAACAAGAGTGTTGCTCTTCCAAAGCCCTTAATTATGTTTATAGACCCTGATATGGTATTACATTAGTTTCACTTAATGTCAAATCTAATAAATATTTTTTATCTCAAAAGATAGTGTGAGTCATTGTACTATCTACTAGACAAATGTCTCCACCATTTTTGGATATTGATGTTATAGTTTTGAAGTCCATTTCATATACAAAAGTTTCACAAGTGATTTCGCGCTTTTAACAAGTCTTGAAGACCAAGCTTTGAAGATCAAGTTCAAGTATAAACATTTTAAGTAAAACGATAACGTCATACGACTGTTCCTATTCAAATATCGTTCCTTGGGAGAACGACATCATTTTAGAAAGCCGTTCATGCTTCTAGAATATTTATGGATTTTAAAGAGCCAATGGATCGATCGTTCTATGTGGTGGAATGACCGTTCGCGATGATGGAACGATTTTTCCTCTGGGTACTGTAGCTTCTCAAAGGTGTTATAAATGCAACAACAACTTTTTACTTCAAAGGGGAGATAAAAACAATAGATAGAGTGATTTTATTGCAAGAAAGATAGCGAGAATTTCAACAAAACAAAAGTCTTATAAAAAACATTCTCACATAATCCCTTGAGCTAAATTCAAATCATTAATTCTCCCTTGTGTTATATTGAAAACCTTTGAGTGTATATTTGTTCTTGTTGTGTGTGTAAGCCTAGTTTCAAAGGCAATCAGCCACATAAGCCTTTTTACACATCTTGTTGGCGAAATCCTACAAAACTAGAGGCGAAATCTTGTCAAACTATTGTAAGAGGTGAAATTATGTCAAACTAGTGTAAAGTGCGAATCCGATTCTAGAGGAACTTCAAGGAGGTTGCCGTGAAGAAATGGATGTAGGAGGTTTGTGGATATGGCTCCGAACCACTATAAATCTTTGAGCATTTCTTCTCTCTCAACTTACTTATTATTCCTTGCATATTTATTACTTCCTCATCATTAACACTTGCTCATCACCATCATCCTCCTTTTGGCTTCCTCTACAAAACCCTTCCCAACACACACCTGTTTAGCTCGTTGTTCGTTGTCCTTGCTGCTCGTCCGATTTGGTGCGCCTTTAGGCCAATCGCACCACTGACTCACCCTCTTCAAAACCCCTCTCATTCTTGCCCTCTGTTAGCCACCATTCGTCGCCTCTTTCTCCCTAGGGTTTTCCGTTGAATGATGAATTGGTTTTGCTAATTTGATAGTATTAGTCTTAATCAAAGCTTGATTGTTGGAAATGATTGTTGTTGTATTGCGTTGCCATGATATGTGTACGTATGTGGGTTTTTTTTTTTTTTTTTTTTTTTGGTAGAGTATGTGCCCTAGAGCCGGTCAAAACTTGCAATTGACTCTAATTTTGTATCATGTTTATATGATTAATAAAAGGCATTTTCTATATCTTTTTTTCAAATATGTTATGATATATGTCCTTAGAATAGTAAAACTGTGACGAGAGGATCAAGTGTGTTTTAAATCTTAATTGTGAGGACCCTATGAGCACATGAGGTGGCTATTCTAGAAACATCCATAGCCCTAGTATTTTTTGACCAAGGGAACAGATAATACGGTAAGATTATCATAGCGTTGAACGATCTTATCGAAAGGTAATGACTGATCTCACATGTCAATGTTGTTTGGTGTTAATCTGGTGCAACGTATGGGTGCTTTTTGTTAGAGTAGATGCCCTAGAGCCAATCAATTACTGTAGAATTGACTCTTTGTAATAATGTTCATTAATAAATAAAAGGCATTTTATTCTATATCGCGTAAATCATTATTATTGTAATATGTATTGATATATGTCTTTAGAATGGTAGAACCGTGACGAGGGCATCAAGTGTTTCAAATCTTGATAATGAGAACCCTATGAGCACATATGGTGGCCATTCTAGAAACGTCTATAGCCCTAGTATTATTCTAAAGTAAGGGCACAAATAATACGGTATGGCTATCATAGTGTTGAACGACCTTGTCGAAAGGCAGTGACTGATCTCACTTGTCTAGGTTGTTTGGTGATAACCTAGTGCAACACATGGGTGCTTGCTGTAGGCGATTACACCGCAGCAAGTTCACTGGACTGACCCACCAGAGGATTCCATATGGATGGTAACCCCAGTGTCTATGGAATAAATCCTCTAACGAATGGTGGGTATGTGATCCTTAGACTGGATACCGGCGCGCTTGTGCACCGATTGGTGTAGTTTGACACTAGCCTAACGCAGTTCTTTTCAGAGTCAATACGGTGGTGATGGCGCATCAGAGTGTATCAAGACTTGGTGGATTGACAGAGGATTCATCACTCCCGGTACGGGAGAAGTTATCTCACGGCGCCATTCAGTATATGACAATGACACTAAAACTGTGGCCATAGTGGGATTGAGTTGTTGCTCTATGGATTATAATACAGGTCATTGGTCCAGAAACTGAATACATAATATCGAGAGTAACCAAAGGTGACACTATTTCTATGCCTTCGTCTCGTCGAGATAATGTATGATGAAAGGATCGATTGCACGGTAACCATAACGTTGACAGGTAGCTACTTTGTTGAATCTGAATCTACGGGTGGCCATGTGCCTTGCTAGGGGCCAATCTTGGTCTATGTATTAGTGAGACGATTAATTGGTGTTAATCGCCATACTATCAATGCAGGATGATAAGGATCCTATGGGTCACACACATAGAATAAATTAAGACTCAGCAAGAAAGAAGGGCATTTTTGTCTTTTAAAGTGAAAGGGTTTTTGGTAATTTCACAGGCAATTAAATTTGCTGACGTCGTGCCTTTATTTAATTTGTTAGAAAAATTAAATAAGTGAAATTACGTTTAAATATGTGTTCGCACATATTTAATATTTATCATTATTGTTAAATGTTATATATATTAATGATTTTAATTGAGATAATGATGGAAAATAAATATCAAATTGAGAGTGTTTGGCAACATGGGTGTTTGGGTTGGAGCCCAAGCCTATTCCATATGGAATAGAGCAACTTGATATTTTACTATAAAAAGGAAAGTGTGTGATTATTCAAGAATTGATTTCCTTTGAAATTAAAACACACCAGCCCCTTCTCTCTTCCCAGGCAGCAGCACCTTTTGGCCTAAAAATCAATTCAATTGATTTGCTTTCTTCTTATCTTGAGCCAAAGAGGATTAGCAAATCCCTCTTTGGTTCTTTTAAAATTGTCTCGTGTGGACTCGTGGGTTCAATCTTACACTGGCGGTCACAACTTCGTTGCTTTGGGGCCTCTAACGTGCGTTTGTTTTCTTTAAACTCAGATTTATTTTTCTACAGATTTTATTTTAAATGAATTGAAATATACCGTTGATCTTGGCTCATGTAAACGATCTCTATATTATATTTGTTTTTGTTTCCGCCACGTATATGGACTGTTTACTAACACTGGTATCAGAGCCTAGGGTCTGAATTTTACAATTTTTATTTGGATGGTTGATAACATGTATTTGATGATAATGTTGCCTTAAAATCTGTCTAATCATGTTTGAGAAATTGTTAACGATTAATCTGATTTGTTGATGAACTGCAAGTTTGGTTTATGCATGATGGATTTTGGTTGAAATCAGATTTGATTGATTGAAAATCTCGTTTAGTTGTGTATGGTTACTGTATGAACCTATCTGGAGCTACAGATCTGTGTACGATCGCTGCAGTGAGCGTTGTCCAAACCGGCGCTGGTGACGAAACCGGCGCTGGTGACGAAACAACGCTTGCCGCGACGATATAACTCATCGCGCGCGCAATCGTCCTTCGGACATGCACTGTACCAAATCGCCATGGTTATCGCTGCAGCAAACGTACGTAGAGCGTGGACGTTAGCATAACCAACGCACGCTGCAGCGATCTACTCATTGCTACAGCGGCGCACTTCCAAGTGTCCAGGGGCTAAAATGCAAAGTTTCAAACTTTTAGACCAAACGCAGATCTGCAAATTGTCAAGGGGGTAAATGTAATTAGCCCACTAATTTAAAAAATTGAGTTGTTTGAAATGTAGCTTTGTACTTGTTTTTGGTGCCCGGTACTGAGCCTTAGACCAAGGGTGAATGTTTTAAATATTTTTGGGTATGTATGGTTGTATAATTTATTAAATAGGGCCTGCGTGTCCTGCCTCTTCTCCTTTTTCTTGAAATACATCTTTCTCATTAACTCCCCTCGAATGTAAATCGAGGTTTCTAAATTTATTTATGCAAAGAATTTGTATCATTATTCTTTGTAAATTTAAAAGTTTTGTAATGTACTTGAAGATGGAGCAAAAACGAGGCAACCATACTTGAAGACTCGAGATGTTTATTACAGGACCCCTAGGTGACCCATCGATCTCTAGGCTCGAGGAAATCGGTTTTAGTGGGCCATGTACGGCACGTTAATTTTTGTTAGAAGCCTGTAAGGTTGATGTTTGTTAACTGCCAAATAATGTCATTCTAACAAAGATATAATTGATGAGACATTAAATAAAACACCTCAATGAATTATATAAGTCACGTAAGCCTTTCATCACATGGTTTTAATCAAAACACTGTTCGTCGAAACTTTCGCCAAAGCGAAGGGTACACTTGTACCATGGGAGGTTAAAATGCATGGAGTTTTCCTTAATGGTGAGGGTCGACTTAAATGACAGTGTTGCTGTTTGCCAAAGCGAAGGTTGAATACACGTCATCGGCATAGTAGAGCAGTACACATATTGTGTGTACGTGGTGACATGTAGTGTCAACTCTACTGATACTGAGAATCACACTTGAGGACAATGGTTGGGCCATTGGATTGTGTGATTGGCTTGTTGGCTTTCTCACATTTGAGGTTACTAGTGGGAGCTATCAACTGGTGTGGATAAGTTTGTTGGCCTACCTAATCAACTCATTTTGGCTTATTCGCCAAGCAAAGTGTTGAAATGGGCAGGATGGGATTCGATCCATAGGAAAGTCAACGGGCTTTCCCGAGTTAATAGTGAGGGCTATTGGTTGAGTAAAATAGGGGAGAATCGTTAATAAAAGACCTATTAAATAATAATGAACTTTATAATAACTTTATCTTTTCTGCAATTGTAGATTCACCAAATGAGCATTATGAACCTCGACCGATCTAGAGAAAGAAACAGGTTGGATGGATCCAATTCTCAAACTGGTATCGTAATCTTCGGATTATACTCAAGTAAGAAAAGAATGTATATCCTTGAAAAGCCACATGGCTGAGCCTTCCTGATGTACTCAGGAAGTTAAGGATACTTATCAAAAGTTCCTTGATGATGCTGAAGCATTCAATGCTTGATGTTAGCATCGATGAACCTATGCTGCAAAAGCGCATAAGAATATGGATGCTTCTTCATCATTCTACACCTCAAATGCTTTCGAAACAAATGCTCGACAGTAGAGGTACAAGGTGCGAAAACATTTTGGGAGTCGTTGACTGAGGAGCCCAAGTTGGTCCTCATGTGCTCAAGATGATCGAGCACTAGAGAGGCTTGAGACTTTGGGATGTGGCTGGATGCAGAATTACAAATAGATTTAACTCTGTATCCTTGCCTGCTCTTATGCTCGTTCATAATGAATTTCAATATGAACATGATGGAGAAAACCTTGTCAGAACTTCTGAACTGCTTAGGATTGCAGAGCAGGACTTGAAAAAGTCCAAGCCTGTTTTACTGGTTGCTGCCGGTAAACAAATGGAAACGACAAGGGTAAGGCCAAGGCCAAACCCAACCCAAGCCCAAGCCAAGCCTAAGCCCAAAGGACGGTTGCTCTTGGGCTTGAGAGTGGCATAGGGAAGGGCAAAGTAGTCTGCTTCTTTTGTGGCAAGCCTGGCCACTGGAGGAACACTGCAAGGCTTTCCTCGAAGCAAGAAGAAGTCAGAGGCTACGACTTCAGGTATTTTATGATTGAGATAACTTCTCTCTTCAACATCTTGGGTCATTGACATAGGATGTGGTACTCAATTTGTACTGATGTGCAGGGACTAAGGCAGAGTAGAGTGCTCGCCAAAGGAGAGGGGACCTAGTGGGAAATGGAGCACATGTGGCTGCATTGGCTGTGGGGACTTATTGTTATCTTTGCTCACAGGCTTGTTATGAACTACATAACTGTTATCTCGTACCTTCTATTTCTAGAAATATTATTTCAGTATCCGTTTGGATAATATGGGCTATCATTTGAGATATCTAATAGTTGTGTCCTTTAGTTTGAATGGTATTCATTTGGAATTGCAAGGTTATATAAGGATTATATGTTCTTGATTTAAACAATAAACATATTTCAATATTGAAACCAAGAGAGCTAACATAGCGATCAAAACCAATCATATTCTGGCACTGTAGATTGTGTCATGTAATAAGACCCGCATTGCAAAGTTCAAAAGGATGGAGTTTTGGACCCTTTTGACTTTCAGTCATTGAGGTATGCGAGTCATGCCTGTTAGGCAAGATGACCAAGTCTCCTTTCACAGGACAAGGTGAAAGGGCTACTGAGATGTTACACATCACCATAGTGATGTATGTGGTCCACTAACAGTTGAAGCCAGAGGTGGATATTCAACTTCACACATTTACTGATGATTTTAGTAGATATGGTTATATCTACCTTATAAGACATAAATCTGAAGCCTTTGATAAATTCAAGGAATTAGAATGAAGTACAGAATATGTTGGGCAAAAGTATTAAAGCTCTTCGATGGATCGAGAGAGAATACTAAGCTCAGGGTTTCGTAGTACCTGAAAGAATGTGGGATAGTATCACAACTACCCCTCCTTATACCACCCAACACAATGGAGTGTCAAAAAGGAGGAATAAGACCTACTTGACATGGTTAGTCCATAATGAGTTTTAGTGATTACCATCGTTCTGGGGTTATCCCTAGAGACTGCGACTCACGTTTTGAATGTGTGCCGTCAAAGTCTATAGATAAGACTCCATATGAGCTATAGATGGGGGGGAAAGCCCAACTGTTATCTAAGGATTTGGGGTTGCGAAGCTTATGTTAAGAAATTGACTTCGAACAAGCTGGGCCCAAAATCCTGTAAATGTATATTTGGGGTATCCAAATGAGACCAAGGATACTATTTCTACCACCCAGAAGAGCGCAAATTGTTGTTGCTCGATCTGGTGTCTTCCTAGAAAAGGAATATTTTTAAGATACTAGTGGGAGAAAAGTAGAACTGGGAAGTTCTAGAACCACAAGATATACTGACGAAGGACGGGATGATGTGCCCCAGGAAGTGGTTGAGTCATAAGGAGGTTTACTCCACAATTGTGGATCAAAGTGACCACACTCAAGTAGACACGGAGTACGTAGATGGGAGAGGACGTCATGAGCCCGAGAGATACGGTATCTCGTGACTCAACATGGTGACGTACTAGTCTACCAAGACGATGAACCCAGAACCAACGAAGACGCTATATCAGATCCAGATTCCGTTAAATGGCTTGAAGCCATGAAATCTGAGATGGACCCATGTACCAGAACCAAGTGTGGTCTCTGGTGGAACCACCTGAAGGGGGAAAACTCATAGGGTGTAAATGGGTCTCAAGAAGAAGACTAACATGGATGACAAAGTGCTATCTTATAAGCACGGTTGGTTGCCAAGGTTTCAAACCAATCTCTGGCATTGAATATAAAGAAACCTTTTCGCCGGTTGCCATGATTAAATCCATCCGGATGATGCTTGAATATGCTGATATCGTGACTATGGATTTGGCAAAGGATGTCAAACTGCTTTCCTGAACGGAAACCTTGAGGAGGATGTGTACATGACACAAAATGATGGTTTCGTTCTGATAGTCAAGCCAATAAGGTATGCAAGTTGCAGAGATCCATTTATGGACTCAAGCACTGTCAAGGAGTGGAACATTCGTTTTGATGAAGCCGTAAAGAATTCGGTTTATCAAGAACGAAGATGAGCCCTGTGTTTATAAGAAAGTGAGTAGGAGCGTAGTAGCATTCCTAGTATTGTATGTCGATGACATACTTTTGATCGGGAATAATATACCAAACTTGCAGTCGGTAAAGACTTTGTTATCCAAGTTCTTCTCCATGAAGGACTTAGGGGAAGCAGCCTACATCCTTGGTATAAAGATCTATCGTGATAAATCGCGTAGGTTGCTTGGCCTAAGTCAGAGTGCATATATTGACAAAGTACTGAAGAGATTCAGTATGGAAGAATCCAAGAAGGGATTTCTTCCGATGTCACATGGTGTTTATCTCTCTAAGGAATTTTGTCCTAATACACAAGATGAAAAAGATAAGATGAAGAGGATCCCATATGCGTCAGCAATTGGATCTATCATGTATGCCATGTTATGTACTCGGATTGATGTCTCATGTGCTTTGAGCACTTGTAGTAGATATCAATCGGATCCAGGTGAGCATCACTAGATGGCTGTCAAGAACGTTCTTAAGTACCTGAAAAGGACTAAGGATATGTTCTTGGTTTATGGAGAGGAAGATGAGCTCACTGTAAAAGGATACAGTGATGCTAGTTTCCAAACGGACAAAGATGATTATCGATCGCAATCAAGGTTTGTATTTTGTCTCAATGGCTGTGCAGTGAGCTGGAAGAGCTCTAAGCAAAACACTGTAGCGGACTCTACAATGGAGACTAAGTATATTGCATTGTCAGATGCGGCCAAGGAGGCAGTCTGGATTAAGAAGTTCGTTACTGAACTTGGTGTGGTTCCCACGATTGTTGATCCTATAAACATCTATTGTGACAACAATGGAGCAATTGCTCAAGCCAAGGAACCACGGTCTCATCAGAAATCCAGACACATACTAAAATGATTCCATCTCATTAGAGCGATTATTAAGAGAAAAGACGTGCAGATTAGTAAAGTGCATACTGACGACAATCTCGCAGATCCACTAACAAAGACTCTGTCGCAGTAGAAGCATGACAGACACTTGAGATCATTTAGTATTAAATACATGAATGATTGGCTATAGTGCAAGTGGGAGATTGTTAGAGTAGATGCCCTAGAGCCAATCAATTATTGTAGAATTGACTCTTTGTAATAATGTTCATTAATCAATAAAAGGCATTTTATTCTATATAGCGTAAATCATTATTATTGCAATATGTATTGATATATGTCCTTAGAATGGTAGATCCGTGACAAGGGTATCAAGTGTTTCAAATCTTGATAGTGAGAACCCTATGAGCACATATGGTAGCCATTCTAGAAATATCCATAGCCCTAGTATTATTCTGAAGTAAGGGCATAGATAATACGGTAAGGCTATCATAGTGTTGAACGACCCTGTCGAAAGACAGTGACTGATCTCACTTGTCAAGGTTGTTTGGTGACAACCTGGTGCAACACATGGGTGCTTGCTATAAGCGATTATACCGTAGCAAGTTCACTGGACTGACCCACCAGAGGATTCCATATGGATGGTAACCCCAGTGTCTATGGAACAAATCCTCTAACGAATGGTGGTGTATGTGATCCTTAGACTTGAGATTACCGGAGCGCCTTGTGCACCGATTGGTGCAGTTTGACACTAGCCTAATGCAGTTCTTTTCAGAGCTATCAATATGGTGGTGATTGGCTGCATCAAAGAGTGTATCAAGACTAGGGTGGATTGACAGAGAATTCATCACTCTCAGGTACGGGAGAAGTTATCTCACGGCGCAATTCAGTATATTACAATGACACTAAAAACTGTGGCCACAGTGGGATTGAGTTGTTGCTCTATCCGGATTATAATACAGGTCATTGGTCCAAAAACTAAATACATAATAGCGAGAGTAACCAAAGGTTGACACTATTTATATGCCTTCGTCTCGTCGAGATAACGTATGATGAAAGGATCAAATTGCACGGTAATCATATCGTTGACAGGTAGCTACTTTGCTGAATCCGAATCTCTCGGGTGGCCATGATGCCTTGCTAGGGGCCAATCTTGGTATGTGTATTAGTGAGACGATTAATTGGTGTTAATCGCAATACTATACAATGTCGATATGATGAGGAGTCTATGGGTCACACACATAGAAGATAATTTAAGACTCAGCAAGAAAGAAGGGCATTTTCGTCTTTTAAAGTGAAAGGGTATTTTGGTAATTTCACAGTGCAATTAAATTTGCTGAGGTCGTAGCCTTTATTTAATTTGTTAGAAAAATTAAATAAGTGAAATTACGTTTAAATATGTGTTCGCACATATTTAAATATATTATCATTATTGTTAAATGTTAATATATATTAATTGATTTTAATTGAGATAATGATGGAAAATAAAATATCAAATTGAGAGTGTTTGGCAACATGGGGTGTTTGGGTTGGAGCCCAAGCCTATTCCATATGGGAATAGAGCAACTTGATTATTTTACTATAAAAAGGAAAAGTGTGTGATTATTCAATGAATTGATTTCCTTTGAAATTAAAACACACACAGCCCCTATCTTTCTCTCCCACGGCAGCAGCACCTTTTGGCCTAAAAATCAATTCAATTGATTTGCTTTCTTCTTAATCTTGAGCCAAAGAGGATCTAGCAAATCCCTCTTTGGTTCTTTTAAAATTGTCTTCGTGTGGACTACGTGGGTTCAATCTTACACTTGGATCGGTAGCAAAACATTCGTTGACAAATTTGGAGGAGCCTCTAACGTGCGTTTGTTTTCTTTAAACTCAGATTTATTTTTCTACAGATTTTATTTTAATATGAATTGTAAAATTATACCGTTGATCTTGGCTCATGTAAACGATCTCTATATTATATTTGTTTTTGTTTCCGCCACGTATATGGGACTGTTTACTAACACTGGTATCAGAGCCTAGGGTACTGAATTTTACAATTTTTATTTGGATGGTTGATAACATGTATTTGATGATATAATGTTGCCTTATAAAATCTGTCTTAAATCATGTTTTAAGAAATTGATTAATCGATTAATCTAATTTGTTGATGAACTGCAAGTTTGGTTTAATGCATGATGGATTTTTGGTTGAAATCAGTATGTTTTGATTGATTGAAAATCCGTTTGAGTGTGTATGGTTACTGTATGAACATATCTGGAGCTACAGATCTGTGTACGATCGCTGCAGTGAGCGTTGTCCAAACCGGCGCTGGTGACGAAACCGGCGCTGGTGACGAAACCAACGCTTGCCGCGACGATATAACTCATCGTCGCGGCAATCGTCCTTCGGACATGCACTGTACCAAATCGCCATGGTTATCGCTGCAGCAAACGTACGTAGAGCGTGGACGTTAGCATAACCAACGCACGCTGCAGCGATCTAACTCATTGCTACAGCGAGCGCACTTCCAAGTGTCCAGGGGCTAAAATGCAAAGTTTCAAAACTTTTAGACCAAACGCAGATCTGCAAATTGTCAAGGGGTAAATGTAATTAGCCCACTAATTTAAAAAATTGATTGTTTTTGAAATGTATGCTTTGTACTTGTTTTTGGTGCCCGGTACATGAGCCTTAGACCTAAGGGTGAATGTTTTAAATATTTTTGGGTATGTATGGTTGTATAATTTATTAAATAGGGCCTGCGTGTCCTGCCTTTCTCCTTTTTCTTGAAATACATTCTCTTCTCATCTAACTCCCCTCGAATGTAAATCGAGGTTTCTAAATTTATTTATGCAAAGAATTTTGATCATTATTCTTTTGTAAATTTAAAAGTTTGTAATGTACTTGAAGATGGAGCAAAGAAACGAGGCAACCATAATTGAAGACTCGAGATGTTATTACAGGACCCCTAGGTGACCCATCGATTCTCTAGGCCGAGGAAATCGGTTTTAGTTGGGCCATGTACCGGCCGTTTAATTTTTGTTTAGAATGCATGCTAAGGTGATGTTTGTTAACATGCCAAATAATGTCATTCTAACAAAGATAATATCTGATGAGACATTAAATAAAAACCCCTCAATAGAATTATATAAGTCACGTAAGCCTTTCATCACCATGGTTTTAATCAAAACACTGTTCGTCGAAACCTTGTTCGCCAAAGCGAAGGGTACACTTGTACCAGTGGGAGGTTAAAATGCATGGAGTTTTCCTTAATGGGGATGGGTCGACTTAAAATGACAGTGTTGCTTGTTTGCCAAAGCGAAGGTTGATAAACACGTCATCGGCATAGTAGAGCAGTACACTATTGTGTGTACGTGGTGACATGTAGTGTCAACTCTACTGATACTGAGAATCACACATTGAGGACAATGGTTGGAGCCATTGGATTGTGTGATTGGCTTGTGGCTTCTCACATTTGAGGTTAGTGGGAGCTATAACTGGTGTGGATTAAGTTTGTTGGCCTACCTAATCAACTCATTTTGGCTTATTCGCCAAAGCAAAGGTTTGAAATGGGCAGGATGGGATCTCGATCCACTAGGAAAGTCAACGGGCTTTCCGAGTTAATGTGAGGGCTATTGGCTTGAGTAAAATAGTGGGAGAATCGTTTAATAAAAGACCATATTAATAATAATGAACTTTAATAACTTATCTTTTCTGCAATTGTAGATTCACCAAATGAGCATTATGAACTACGACCGATAATCGAGAAAGAAAACAGGTTGGATGGATCCAATCTCAAACTGGTATCTAATCTTCGGATTATACTCAAGTAGAAAGAAATTGTATATCCTTGAAAAGCCATATGGCTGAGCCTGATCCTGATGTCATCAGGAAGTTAAGGAACTTATCAAAAGTTCCTTGAGATGCTGATAGCATTCAATGCTTGATGTTAGCATCGATGACACCTATGCTGCAAAAGCGCATAAGAATATGGATGCTCTTCCATCATTCTACACCTCAATGAGCTTTCGAAACAAATGCTCGACATGAGAGGTACAAGGTGTCGAAAACATTGTTGGGAGTCGTCTGACTGAGGGAGCCCAAGTTGGTCTATGTGCTCAAGATGATCGGCACATAGAGAGGCTTGAGACTTTGGGATGTGGCTTGGATGCAGAATTACAAATAGATTTAACTTGTAATCCTTGCCTGACTCTATGCTCCGTTCATAATGAATTTCAATATGAACATGATGGAGAAAACCTTGTCAGAACTTCTGAACATGCTTGGATTGCAGAGCAGGACTTGAAAAGTCCAAGCCTGTTTTACTGGTTGCTGCCGGTAAACCAAATGGTAACGACAAGGGTTAGGCCAAGGCAAACCCAAGCCCAAGCCCAAGCCCAAGCCTAAGCCCAAAGGACAGGTTGCTCTTGGGCTTGAGAGTGGCATAGGGAAGGGCAAGTAGTTGCTTCTTTTGTGGCAAGCCGGCCACTGGAGGAACACTGCAAGGCTTTCCCGCAAGCAAGAAGAAGTCAGAGGCTACGACTTCAGGTATTTTTATGATTGAGATTAACTTCTCTCTCTCAACATCTTGGGTCATTGACATAGGATGTGGTACTCACATTTGTCTGATGTGCAGGGACTAAGGCAGAGGAGAGTGCTCGCCAAAGGAGAGGTGGACCTATGTGGAAATGGAGCACATGTGGCTGCATTGGCTGGGGGACTTATTGTTTATCTTTGCCTACAGGCTTGTATTAGAACTACATAACTGTTATTGTACCTTCTATTTCTAGAAATATTATTTCAGTATCCGTTTTGGATAATATGGGCTATCATTTTGAGATATCTAATAGATGTTGTCCTTTAGTTTGAATGGTATTCATTTGGAATTGCAAGGTTATATAATGGATTATATGTTCTTGATTTAAACAATAAACATATTCTCAATATTGAAACCAGAGAGAGCTAAACATAGCGATCAAAACCAATCATATCTCTGGCACTGTAGATTGTGTCATGTAATAAGACCCGCATTGCAAAGCTCAAAAGGATGGAGTTTTGGACCCTTTTGACTTTCAGTCATTTGAGGTAGGGAGTCATGCCTGTTAGGCAAGATGACCAAGTTCCTCAAAGGACAAGGTGAAAGGGCTACTGAGAGTTTACATCATCCATAGTGATGTATGTGGTCCACTAACAGTTGAAGCCAGAGGTGGATATTCATACTTCATCACATTTACTGATGATTTTAGTAGATATGGTTATATCTACCTTAAAGACTAAATTGAAGCCTGATAAATTCAAGGAATTCAGGAATGAAGTACAGAAATGTTGGGCAAAAGTTTAAAGCTCTTCGATGGATCGAGGAGAGATACTAAGCTCAGGGTTTTCAGAGTACCTGAAAGAATGTGGGATAGTATCACAACTCACCCCTATACACCCCAACACAATGGAGTGTCAAAAAGGAGGAATAAGACCTTATTGACATGGTTAGTCCATAATGAGTTTTGTGAGACTGCATCGTTCTGGGGTTATGCCTAGAGACTGCGACTCACGTTTTGAATTGTTTGCCGTCAAAGTCTATAGATAAGATCCATATGAGCTATAGAGTGGGGAAAGCCCAACTTGTCTTATCTAAGGATTGGGGTTGCGAAGCTTATGTAAGAAAGACTTCGAACAAGCTGGGCCCAAAATCCTGAAATGTATATTGTGGGGATCCAAATGAGACCCAAGGATACTATTTCTACCACCCAGAAGAGCGCAAAATTGTTGTTGCTGATCTGGTGTCTTCCTAGAAAAGGAATATTTTCTAAGAAGTACTAGTGGGAGAAAAGAACTTGATGAAGTTCTAGAACCACAAGATATACTAGACGAAGGAGGGATGATGTGCCCCAGGAAGTGGTTGAGCATCTAAGGAGGTTACTCACAATTTGTGGATCAAAGTGAACCAACTCAAGTAGCAAGGAGCTACGTAGATCTGGGAGAGGACGTCATGAGCCCGAGAGATACGGTTATTCGTGACTAACATGGTGACGTACTAGTCTACCAAGACGATGAACCCAACCAACGAAGACGCTATATCAGATCCAGATTCCGTTAAAAGGCTAAGCCATGAAATCTGAGATGGACTCCATGTACCAGAACCAAGTGTGGTCTCTGGTGGAACCACCTGAAGGGGTAAAACTCATAGGGTGTAAATGGGGCTTCAAGAAGAAGACTAACATGGATGACAACGTGCATACTTATAAAGCACGGTTGGTTGCCAAAGGTTTCAAACAAATCATGGCATTGATATAAAGAAACCTTCGCCGGTTGCCATGATTAAATCCATCCGGATGATGCTTGCAATTGCTGCATATCGTGACTATGAGATTGGCAAATGGTGTCAAAACTGCTTCCTGAACGGAAACCTTGAGGAGGATGTGTACATGACACAACTGATGGTTTCGTTTGATAGTCAAGCCAATAAGGTATGCAAGTTGCAGAGATCCATTTATGGACTCAAGAAGCTTCAAGGAGTGGAACATTCGTTTTGATGAAGCCGTAAAGAATTCGGTTTATCAAGAACGAAGATGAGCCCTGTGTTTATAAGAAAGTGAGTAGGAGCGTAGTAGCATTCCTAGTATTGTATGTCGATGACATACTTTTGATCGGGAATAATATACCAAACTTGCAGTCGGTAAAGACTTTGTTATCCAAGTTCTTCTCCATGAAGGACTTAGGGGAAGCAGCCTACATCCTGGTATAAAGATCTATCGTGATATAAGCGTAGGTTGCTTGGCTAAGTCAGAGTGCATATATTGACAAAGTACTGAAGAGATTCAGTATGGAAGAATCCAAGAAGGGATTTCTTCCGATGTCACATGGTGTTTATCTCTCTAAGGAATTTTGTCCTAATACACAAGATGAAAAAGATAAGATGAAGAGGATCCCATATGCGTCAGCAATTGGACTATCATGTATGCCATGTTATGTACTCGGATTGATGTCTCATGTGCTTTGAGCACTTGTAGTAGATATCAATCGGATCCAGGTGAGCATCACTAGATGGCTGTCAAGAACGTTCTTAAGTACCTGAAAGGACTAAGGATATGTTCTTGGTTTATGGAGAGGAAGATGAGCTCACTGTAAAAGGATACAGTGATGCTAGTTTCCAAACGGACAAAGATGATTATCGATCGCAATCAAGGTTTGTATTTTGTCTCAATGGCTGTGCAGTGAGCTGGAAGAGCTCTAAGAAAACACTGTAGCGGACTCTACAATGGAGACAAGTATATTGCATTGTCAGATGCGGCCAAGGAGGCAGTCTGGATTAAGAAGTTCGTTACTGAACTTGGTGTGGTTCACGATGTTGATCCTATAAACATCTATTGTGAACAATGGAGCAATGCTCAAGCCAAGGAACCACGGTCTCATCAGAAATCCAGACACATACTAAAATGATTCCATCATTAGAGCGTTTATAGAGAAAAGACGTGCAGATTAGTAAAGTGCATACTGACGACCATCTCGCAGATCCACTAACAAAGACTCTGTCGCAGTAGAGCATGACAGACACTTGAGAATTTAGTATTAAATAACATGAATGATTGGCTATAGTGCAAGTGGGAGATTGTTAGAGTAGATGCCCTAGAGCCAATCAATTATTGTAGAATTGACTCTTTGTAATAATGTATTAATCAATAAAAGGCATTTATTCTATATAGCGTAAACATTATTATTGCAATATGTATTGATATATGTCCTTAGAATGGTAGATCCGTGACAAGGGTATCAAGTGTTTCAAATTGATAGTGAGAACCCTATGAGCACATATGGTAGCCATTCTAGAAATATCCATAGCCCTAGTATTATTCTGAAGTAAGGGAATATAATACGGTAAGGCTATCATAGTGTTGAACGACCCTGTCGAAAAACAGTGACTGATCTCACTTGTCAAGGTTTTGGTGGACAACCTGGTGCAACACAGTGGGCTTGCTATAAGCGATTATACCGTAGCAGTTCCAGGACTGACACCACCAGAGGATTCCATATGGATGGTAACCCTAGTGTCTATGGAATAAATCCTCTAACGAATGGTGGTGTATGTGATCCTTAGACTTGAGATTACCGGAGCGCCTTGTGCACGCGTGGTGCAGTTTGACACTAGCCTAATGCAGTTCTTTTCAGAGCTATCATATGGTGGTGATTGGCTGCATCAAAGAGTGTATCAAGACTAGGGTGGATTGACAGAGAATTCATCACTCTCAGGTACGGGAGAAGTTATCTCACGGCGCATTCAGTATATTACAATGACACTAAAAACTGTGGCCACAGTGGGATTGAGTTGTTGTCTATCGGATTATAATACAGGTCAATGGTCCAAAAACTAAATACATCAATGAGCGAGATACAAAGTTGACACTATTTATATGCCTTCGTCTCGTCGAGATAACGTATGATGAAAGGATCAAATTGCACCGGTAATCATATCGTTGACAGGTAGCTACTTGTGAATCGAATCTTCGGGTGGCCATGATGCTTGCTAGGGGCCAATCTTGGTATGGTATTAGTGAGACGATTAATTGGTGTTAATCGCAATACTATACAATGTCGATATTGAGGAGTCATGTCTGGCACACACATAGAAGATAATTTAAGACCGCAAGAAAGAAGGGCATTTTCGTCTTTTAAAGTGAAAGGGTATTTTGGTAATTTCACAGTGCAATTAAATTTGCTGAGGTGTAGCCTATTTAATTTGTTAGAAAAATTAAATAAGTGAAATTAGTTTAAATATGTGTTCGCACATATTTAAAATATTATCATTATTGTTAAATGTTAATATATATAATTGATTTTAATTGAGATTGATGAAAAATAAAATATCAAATTGGGAGTGTTTGGCAACATAGGGTGTTTGGGTTGGAGCCCAAGTATTCCATAGGGAATAGGGCAACTTAATTATTTACTATAAAAGGAAAAGTGTGTGATTATTCATGAATTGATTTCCTTTGAAATTAAAACACACACAGCCCTCTATTTCTCTCCCTCGGCAGTAACACCTTTTGGCCTAAAAATCAATTCAATTTATTTGCTTTCTTCTTAATCTTGAAGCCAAAGAGGATCTAGCAAATCCCTCTTTGGTTCTTTTGAGATTGTCTTCATGTGGACTACGTGGGTTCGATCCTACACTTGGATCGGTAGCAAAACATTCGTTGACAAATTTGGAGGAGCCTCCAACGTGCGTTTGTTTTCTTTAAACTCAAATTTATTTTTCTGCAGATTTTATTTTAATATGAATTTTAAAATTATACCCTTGGTCTTGGCTCATGTAAACGATCTCTATATTATATTTGTTTTTGTTTCCGCTGCGTATATGGGACCGTTTACTAACACTTTTTGTGTGCAAGTTTATTGGAATGACTCACTAGAGGATTTCATATAGATGGTAACCCCAATGTTTATGGTATAAATCATTTAATAGATGACGGTGGATATGATCTTTAAACTTGAGTCACCGGAGTGCCTTGTGTACCTATTGGTATGGTTTGACACTAGCCTAACTTAGTCTTTTACTTAGGACTATCATAATGGTAATGATCGGCTACATCGAGAAGTACATTAAGGCTATGGAAAATCAGTAAAGGATCATCACTTCCAGGTACAGGAGAAGTTATCTCACTGTGCAGTTTGGTTAAATGGCAACTACTACAAAATCTACAACCATAGTGAGATTGAGTTGTCACTCAATCCAATTTAGTTTGGTCATTGATCTGATAGCCAAATACCGATATATATCAAGGGAATATTTGAGGTAGACACTATCTCTATACTTTGGCCGTGATGAGATAACAGATGTTGAAGGAATTTGATTGCATGGTAACCATATTGTTAACAGGTATATGTCTTCCACTAACTCTGACATTTGAGTGATCATGATGTCTTGCTAGAGGCCAATCTTGGCGTGGGAATAGAGAGATGATTACTTGTAGATTAATCACAATCCTATTCACTGCCTACACGACAGAATACCTACAGTCACACACAAAAGAAGGTTGAATTCCAAAGGTTAATGCTTTAGGGGTTTATGGAGTGAATTGTCTTATTTCCAGAATGTTAAATATCATATCTAGAATTGGTAAAGACAATTTTGATCTCTTTAATAAACTGAGTCAAGAGAGGTAATTTAGGGTTTTTAAGTGAAAATGGTATTTTGATAATTTTACTATAAGGGGCCTTTTGTAATTTTACCATAAAGGGTTTTTTGGTAATTTTATAGTGTAATTAAGTGAGTATAAAATACCTACTTGATTTAGGGTTGCAGCCCATTGCAATTCCTTTTGGGAAAAGGTTTTAAAATTACTTTATAAAACCCTAACCCTAATTAGAAAAACCTAATCTTCAAAATTCAAAATTAATCTAGCAATTGATATTCTCTTGATCCTTTGGTGCCTTCGTGTGGATGAGTTCATGCAATCCTACGCTTGGATTGATTTGTGGAAAAACAAATTAAAGTGAAAGAGCCTCCAACGATAGTAAGTTATATTAAACCTTGTACGGATTAATTGATTAAATACATATAATCAAAACCCCGATCTTGGGTTTATAGGAATTGGGATTAAACTTTTGTTTTATATTCTACTGCCTAAATCCTATATTTCCTCACATTTTTCCGGCTGCCAATCATCCCAGTTACACCATTACTGCATTTTTAAAAGTTTGCATACCAACTGTTCGAAGAAAGATCCCAACAAACTGCCCCCCACCTATGCCTGCACACACGCCCAACCTACATGTCTAGCGCCAGTACACAAGCACCCGAGCACCGACCACGCACCTACCCACTATTTGTCGGCCGCCACAAGTTAGGTTTTTGATGTTTAAGGGCGATGGTCGACGATTGGTGGGTGTTGGCAAGAGGGGGTGGGTGGGGGTTTGAAAAGGAGGTTAAGGGAAAGCGGATTGTGGCATTGGAGCGGTCCAACAATGCCGGATTTGCCAGAAAACGACCGGTGACGATTCCGACAATGGTGGTGAGTTGAGAGAGTGTGAATGAGATCTAAGATTTTGAATGACCATTTTATCCTTTAACCATTATATTAAACAATTTTCTGTTAATTTAAAAGTGGGAATCTGGAATTTATGAAACTAGGAGTGGGAACTTGTCATTTTGCTAAACCTTGGGTGGCAACATGTTGTTTGCTCAAAATTAAATTTGGTTTGTAGAAAATATATAACACTGTAATTTGGAAACCTTTTTTGATAAATGTATTTTATTATATAAAAAGTTCTTGAAATAACATTTTATATTTTTTTCGTTAATATTAGCTATATAAAAAGTAGTATTTTACCCATCTAGAAATAGTATTTTCTTCTTCTTTTTTTTCGATGCCAAAGTTAGTTTCACACATATCTTCAATAATATCGCTAGTTGTCTAAATTACAAGAATTGGTGAATAATTTATATTATGGGTTAATACTAGTGGTTGAGTTGGATATGCTTTAATTGAAATATAAGGTTGTAATTCAATTCAACCTAATAACCTTATCTATAACACAAGTTAGAACATCTCCAAATGACTATTTATATGACCCAAACTTTTTATTATAAAGAGTTTATTCATAGAAACAAGAGTCCAACAGATTCTTTATTCTTTAAATATATATTAAAGAGTGAGTTTGACTCTCTACGTTTAGAGTGTCAAATTCCACTTTCTATCCTAATTTTAAATAATAAATTATAAGTTTCTATACATTTTATTTATAATTTATCTTTCCTATTAAATTTCTTTCTTGAAAAAACATATTCTTTCTCCTAAATTTTAAAGAGTCTTTTAGATTTGAATAAAAATTTTATTTTTTATAATTAAAAATCAATGACGATGTTTTTTATTTATATAAAAGATGTTCTTTAAAATAAAAAGCTTCATTGGACATGCTCTTATATGGGGCACATTAAGCCAATGCACAAAACACACAATGCATAAAAACTATTATTTTATTTACTTAATTATTTTTATATAATAGTAATAATATAAAAAAATAATTTAAAATTATGACTTTTCTAATACATATATAAAATCATGTGCCTAACCACGTTTTTTAATATAACATTTATCTACCTTCATTAATTTAATTTATTTAATATGTATGGCATCTTTATCGATACTTTGATTCTATAGAGATCGTGAGCCCTTGACCTAACTCTTATATATGGAATGGGGTATATGAAAACACGATGCCGTATCTAGAGATGTAGCTAAAGCTTTAAGAAGGTGGTCCAACAATGGCTTGTCATTATATTTCGTTAATATCATGGTGAAAACGATGATATGTCACCAAAGATAACCACCACCGCAACGTATTTACCTTCTAATTTATTACTTTTAGCTATCAATTAGGTTCTCCTTCCACCCATAAATATAATGACAACATGTTGGATTATTCAATTTTTGTATATAGTTGTATTGTTACTGCTGCTGTTGAAGTAGTTAAAGTGTAATTAGTTAGTTTGTTAGAGTAGTTAGTTAGTTGACTGAATTAGTTAGTTTGTTAGAGTAATTAGTTAGTTGGTTGAACTATAGTTAACTGAATGTAATAAATTGGTGTACAGTATTCGATTTTTCACTTGAGCTGAATAAGAAACTTTACTCTTCTTCTTTGAAACCTCCTCTCTGATCAAAATAGAACATGGTATCAGAGCAATTCATCAAGCTGCGAAATCACCATCTCTTTTCAAGAACTTAGCTAATGTTGAAAGGAGAGATCATATAGTTGAGGATCGGTTTTAATTCAACAATTGCTCAACTTAGGTTAGTCTTCTGCAAATCAATCGAAGATTCAATGATTGCTCAATACAAGTAAGTTCTCTGTCAATTGTTTAAAGAAGTGATTTAGAGCAAGCGAAATGGAGACAGATTCAAGCTCGCCTCTTTACATCCATCCTTCTGACACTCCTGGTTTAGTTTTGATCTCTGAACAACTCATTGGAATGGAGAACTACGGAATATGGAGTAGAGCTATGATTGTGTCGCGAAGAATAAGCTACAATTTGTGGATGGTTCTTGTGAGAAATCAAGCTTCAATCAATCGTTACATGCACAATGGGAGCGATGTAACTCCTTAGTGTTAGCATGAATTTTTAACACGGTCTCGAAGGATATATTCAATAGTATCGTGTATTCAAGTAGTGCGCACCAAGTGTGGTAGGATCTAAAGGAACAGTATAACAAAGTTAATGGTACAAGACTTTTTGGAATTCACAGAGAAATTGTGGATTTGGTGCAAGGAACTAACTCAGTTACAGTGTATTACAACAAACTCAAAACCTTATGGGATGATTAAGCTCGTTAGTTAGTCTGCCAGCACCAGACAGTGAATCAGCTAAAGCTTATTTAGCACATTTGAATTAGCAGAAGCTACTGCAATTCTTAATTGGGCTAAATGACTCATACAGTTTAGTAAGAAGTCAAATTTTGCTAATGGCTCCTCTACCCTCGGTGAAACAGGCATACTCGATAGTTAGTCAAGATGAGAGTCAAAATATCCTCACTGGTTTCAATCATAGCACAGAAGTCACTACTGCATTATACTCGCAGGGAAACTAGAAGAATCAAACTCAGAACACAAAATATAAGGGAAAAAAACCTTATATTGAGTGTGACTATTGTCATGCTCCAGGACATAAGAAGGAAAATTGCTATAAGCTACACGAATATCCAGCGGATTTTCAATTCACCAGAGGAAAATCGGGGATGAAGGCTAAGGCTAAGGCTAATCAAGCCCAATCTAACCAGGAATCTATTCCACAGACTCAAACCGTGAATCCAAAATCTGGAGTTAATCTTGGAAATGTGTTGACACCAAAACAGTATGCAAAGTTGTTACAATTGCTAGGCAAAGAGAACATCTTGACACCATCTGCAAACTTAGCAGGTAAAACCATCTCTTTATACTCCAGTTTTAATAATGAGGATTGGATATTAGATTCAGGGGTCACAAATCACATGACCCATAATTTTCAGAGTCTTAAATTTATTGTTGCTAGCCAATCACCTATAGTAAATTGTGTAAGACTTCCTAATGGCACAAAAACCCCCATTAAACATGTTGGTTCAGTAAATTGCAGGAAAACTTGTGTCTTGCTAAAGTTTTGTTCTTACCAGATTTTAAATACAATCTACTGTTAGTGTCTAAATTGACTTCATCAGGTAGATGTTTTGTTACATTTTATCCTGATTTTTGTGTTATTCAAGATCTATGGAGAGGCAAACTGGAGGGGATTGGTAAGCAATGCCAAGGGTTATACCATTTTGTTCTTACAGAACCTACTTCCTTCACCCAAGAATCAAAGATCCTTAATGGATTACTGCAATGCAACGGGAAATTCAGGCCTTGGAAAGAAATAGGACTTGGTCCTTAGTTCCCCTGCCTCCTGGAAAAGTACCAATCGGTTGTAAATGGGTATATAAATTGAAGTATAAGGCAGATGACACTCTAGAAAGGTATAAGGCAAGACTATTTGCCAAGGGCTTTACACAACAAGTTGGGATTGACTATGAGGATGTTAGTGTATATTAGTGTATGCCCTAGAAACCATTCGTGTTGTCGGTTTCAGAGCATTTTGTCTTGTATCTATATATCATAAATAATAGAAGAAATAGTTCTTCAATTCATATGTATAAATTGCTTCCTTTATTCAGTCATGCATTTAAAATAAAGTATGTATATGAATAGTCCAGATGATTCATTTAATTGGTAAATGAATTATCGAAAAGGGTTCCTTACAGAAGCAATATAATTTGGGCAACTACATTGCATAGTAGGCATACTGGATGCTTCCAAAAGATATCATGAGTTGATATAAGTACGGATGATGATGATAGTCATGTCACTGGGGCATTAGTATGGATTAGCGGTTGGTGAACTATTTTTCGAACATGACCGAATAACGACAAATCACTTGGAAAAGCATGTAGTCAATGATTTATCGTTTGGTTATGTTAGTGCATGATGTAGTCCTTTGACTTGAGACATTGTGGTCGAATCTGATACGGATGCGTATGGTTCATACAGTGTATAAGTACGAGACTAGTCATGTTTCGTATGATAAAGCCTATTTGGTCATGTGTTGTTCATATGCGGAAATGAACGATGGTCAAGAAGGGATCCATTGACTCGGAAATATAGGATTAGGAGTACCACTGACTCCATCCGGATTCGAGTTCCTGGTCGAACGTCGATAAATGTCAGAAATCAGAATCTCTTGCCAGAGTCTGTTATTAGTCATACAAAAGCAAGTTTGTGATGACGAGTTCCGGACATATTGATCGACGATTCGATAGAAGATCGAGTTTAGGATTTTGACGTTCCATGAATTCGTGCTCGATCAGGATATATCAATGGAGGGACTTTATCTGCATGGTACATATGATCTGAAATGGGTTCGATGAAGTTATTCTTCATCGTGGTTTAGGGACTATGGCACATTGCTAGATGTTTACCAAGTCATTGGGCCTCCAGATAGGTTTTCGAATTCATCCAGAACAGGCTCACGGCTAATCCACGGTGGACCTACATGGTCACACCAATAGCGTTGAGAAGTTAGAGAAGGATGAGAGAGAGAAATGATTATCCGAAGAGGGCTAGCACCTTCCGAGGGTAATGATGGGATTTCTATGGTAATAGTTACATAGAAAATTGTTTGTGGCATTTAAAAGGTTAAAATGGTCAAGCAATAATTAATTATATTTAATTATTATATCTTAAAGCGTTAAGATTAATGAGATGAACGAAAATAACCTTTTAATAGTTAAAGGGTAAAAAGGTAAATTTATGGGTTGTTAATGTAAACTAGTTTAGTTTATATGGGCCCTTGAATAATATTGATTATTCAAAGGGTGACATAATAAATACTTGGGCTCCCTTTTGAAATAAGATTTTATTGGGGCTTGGAAATGAAAAACAAATAATTACAAAATTGTCCAAGTATATATAAATGCAAAAGGTTGCATTTTAGTTCATAATACACATTGTTCACTCAAAGCAAACTAAAAAGCTCTCTCCCTAGCCACAACCACTCTCTAACTCTCTCAAGGTGGTGTTAAAGTGTGGAGGCCTTATCATTTTGAGTCTAATCTTCATCAATCCAAAGCAAAGGAGTTGGTATAATCCTTTTTCCAAGCTTTGTTTGCAAACGATTTTTTGAATCCAACCTTTCATGCTTTCATTCTTCATTTCCACCACTCTTCATGCATGTTGTTCTTTCAGAGGAGACTTTTTCTCCTATGGTTAAGATTGTTACCGTTAGGCTTGTGTTGGCTATTGCTCCCATGAAAAATTGGCCACTTTATCACATGGATGTTGACAATGCATTTCTTCAAGGAGATCTACAAGAGAAAATATACATGCACCCACCTCAAGGATTTCCTAAACAACATGATACCTCTTTGGTTTGGAGGCTACACAAGTCTTTGTATGGCTTGAAGCAAGCCTCTAGAGCTTGGAATACTAACCTCACTATTGCCTTAATGAAAGGAGGATTTCAACAATCACCATCAGATTATTCCTTCTTCTTTAAGAAGGTCACTGGTCATATTGTCATTTTACTCATTTATGTTGATGATTTAGTCCTTACTGGTAGTGATTCTTCACTTATCCAAGCTACTAAAGATCTACTGCATTCCCATTTTAAGTTGAAATATTTTCGTGCTCTTCGATACTTTTTAAGATTTGAGGTTGCAAGATCTTCCAAGGGGATTAGCTTATGTCAAAGAAAATATGCTTTGGAGTTAATTGCTGAGTCAGAACTGGCTGCTGCCAAACCTTCTTTGGTTCCACTTGATCCAAATCTCAAATTCACTACTACAGCATATGATGAGCAATTTCCTGGTCTACAGGATTCTGTTTTGCCAAATCCATCAATATACCAAAAGCTCATTGGTAAGTTGCTTTATTTATGTTTGACCAGACTCAACCTTAGTTTTGTAGTGAATCTTCCTAGTCAGTTTATGCAGCAGCCTAAGAAGTCTCATCTTCAGGTTGCTCTAAAGGTTGTAAGGTATGTCAAACACTCTCCTGGTTTGGGTTTATTATTTCCTGCTCATGGTTCATTTCAGCTATAGGCCTTTTGTGATTCAGATTGGGCTTTCTGCCTTATGACTCGTAAATCTATTATTGGATTCTGTATTTTTTTGGGAAGTTCCTTGTTTCATGGAAATCAAAAAGGCATGCTACTGTTTCTCCATCCTCTTCTGAAGCAGAATATCGAGCTATGGCCACCAATGTTTGTGAAATTATTTGGTTATCACAACTCTTGAATGACCTAGCTATTCCACTTCGGTGCCAATTCCACTCTACTGTGATAATAAATCTACCACTCATATTGCTTTCAATTCGATATTTCATGAGTGTACGAAACATATTGATATTGACTGCCACATTGTGCGTACCAAGATGAAAGAAGGGTTGATTGTTCCTACTCATGTTTCTACTCATGAACAACCTGCAGATTTGTTTACTAAGGCTTTTTTTGGCCTTGTTCATCGACATTTACTGTCCAAGTTGGGAGTGATTGACATTCATCACCCACCAACTTTAGGGGGGGTTGGATTATTCAATTTTTGTATATAGTTGTATTGTTACTGCTGCTGTTAAAGTAGTTAAAGTGTAATTAGTCAGTTTGTTAGAGTAGTTAGTTAGTTGACTGAATTAGTTAGTTTGTTAGAGTAATTAGTTAGTTGACTGAACTATAGTTAACCAATTAACTATAGTTAACTGAATGTAATAAATCGGTGTACAGTACTCGATTTTTCACTTGAGCTAAATAAGAAACTTTACTCTTCTTCTTTGAAACCTCCTCTCTGATCAAAATAAATGTAATGACTCTCTCTCTAACTATTATACTCGTAAAAGAAACAGTAAAACTCACTAAATATAAATATTACGAAAATATACATGTAGATGAGTATAAAATAATGGGCCTAATTTTTCTTTATATATACAAAACTATACATAATGTAAATAAATTTCTCAAGAAGCTCGACAGTGTTGCCCGACCCTTCCGCATCTTGACATTCCAAGCAACCGCATCTCATCTACTACCTGCAAAAATATTGAAAACAACAGGGTGAGCACTAATTGCTCAATAAGTAAATCCGCTATGCTACCCTTATATCTCTGTTGCTCATATTCTGAATTCTTTCCTTACATCACACTTCTCTCTTCTTCTCTGTTCTTTTCAATTCTTTCTCTCTGTTCTTTCTCTATTCTTTTTCTGTTCTTTCTCTATTCTTGTTTCTCACTTACTAACATGTAAGCATAATTGGAGAAACTAATTCTGAATAATATGAATGCCATGATGCATGTGCATAAATGCATAAAGAATGCAATTTCTTTTCTGTTTTCTATTTCTCTTCTTTCTTTCTATTATGTTCTTTCTTTCTGTGTTCTATTCTTTCTTTCTTTCTGTTCTGTTCTTTCTTTCCATGTTCTATTCTTTCTTTCTTTCTGTTCTGTTCTTTCTTTCTGTGTTCTATTCTTTCTTTCTTTTTGTTCTGTTCTTTCTTTCTATGTTCTATTCTTTCTTTCATTCTATTCCTTCTTTCTTACTATTCCTTCTTTCTATTCTTTCTTTCTTTTTATTCTTTCTTTCTATTCTTTCTTCCTTTCTATTCTTTCTTTCTATGCCGATCGAACTCGGTTGAGGCATGGATTCAGAACCCTGGCCATGTGAGTGGGTACAGTCCTCATATACATGCACTTCTATCAGACTGTACAACTCTTCTTTCTGATTCTGAGGCCACTCACTAAAGGCGGCGTGCATGTAGGTAAATTTTGTTGGTACAGTTCTCATCCACATACACTTCTAATGAACTGTACACTTACTTCTTTCTGATTCTGAGGCCGCTCACTGAAGGCGGCTTGTATGTGGGACTATTCTTCTCTGTCACTCACGAGTTCCCCATCGCAACAACCTTCCCTTCTCTTATCTTTTTACAATTAATTCTTTTCTTTCTTTTTCTTTATTCTTTACTATTCTCATCCATGTGTATGTGCATGGAACTATGCTCATTCTTTGCTATTCTTTCTAAATGCAAATGTGCGAATGTGAGAATGCATTATGGCATATAAAAATATCATTAGAGAACTAGTATTTTCTACCAACAACATTCCCATACTTGAAATCAATCATAGATTATTAGACTACAAAATAGGTAGTCATTCTGCACAGGTCATATTCAAGAAGGTATATCTCGAGTTATACATATCGGATTGCTATGATCTTGGTCTCGTTTTAAAGCTTAGAGATAGGGGTACAACATTTATGTTTAGGTCTTAACTCAGTTCAATTGGTAAGATGCCCAAAAATCACTCAGAAGGTCATAGCTATGACAGGGCAACCATGGTAACATGTTTTCTCTTAGGATTTTCATCAAACAAATTGCATGCATACTCAAACTCTATTTGGCTACACTTCTACTTCTTTGTTAAGCCACCAATATGTGGAGAAAAACTCCATTAAATCAACACTACACCTGGCCAGGAAACTACACTCCATAAAGTCTACTCAAACTGTTTCTAAATTCAACCAAACTTCCATCAATCACCATATAGGCAAAGTCTTTATTCTTATGGTTGAATTTTAATTATCATCAAGTATCAATCTCATCAAAACTTCTCAAACACATAAGCACATACATACATGTACAAATCTCTACAAACTTACTCAAATCAAACTTAGGGTTGGATTTACTTACCTTGATCTTGGGTAGTTCCACACTAGAAACTCTCTCTTTGGGTAGATCTCCTCTTTTTCTTAAACCCTAAGCATATAACTACAAGAATTCAACACTTTAAAAATTAATCTTACATCATATTGCAAGAACTCTTACCTTTGGATGCTTAAGATTAAATATATACCAAAATCCAACAAAAAATCCTCTAAATTGCCTTGGAAATTTGATGAAGAAAATGAGAGAATTTGGAGATGAAAGTGGCGTGTGAGGGAGTAGAGAATGATAGGGTTTTCAAGAATGAACTCAAAATATCTCATTTATTACTTCTACTTTCCCATTTGCCCTTGCACTTTCTATGACATTCCACCTATGTCCCTTAGTCAATTACAATAATGCCCTCATTTTTATTAACTTCTCCATGAAATTCTATCTCTTTTCACTCTCCACTTTTTCAACTAATTATGAGTGAAAATACCATTTTACCCCTAATGAAATTTTAAGGCATTTTCTTCACACTTGTTCAAGATAACTTTAACAAAATTTAACTAAGGGTATTAGGAAATACGTAAAGCTACGTACCTCGATGTGGGTGTTACAATTGAACACAACATTAATTAAATGATAGTTAATTTGGGGGCTTATGTATCTAGAAAGCAATATTTGAGCACCATAATTAATTCACCACTTCATTTTCATAATAAAAAGTTTGAAATCATAATTTGCGTGTAAATATATGAATACCCACATTCAAAATTAACAATTTATTTAAAATTTGAACTTAAAAATAAATATAATCTAACAAATAATTGGATATTGAATTTATAGGGTTTAACTAAAAGTAAGTAATCACAATCTAAGAGTTGTTCAAGAAGTTTAAAAATAATAAGAATAAGAATAAGACTTAAATCACATTAATTTGAGCCCTAACCAAATAGGTTACTCATGAGTATATGTTTTAAGATGTGTAATAATTATGCAACTTAAATATAGGCAAACCAACTCTTCAAGCTCCATGAATGAAGGCAATATATGTTTTCTCCTACATGAGAGGACATTTTGGTGAATTTTTTAACAAAATTAATTGTTACTTTTACAAAATTTGTATGCAAAAAATCTAATATACAAAGTGAAAATTTAAATTTTCAGGCACCCTTCTACCTATTATTTATTCCATTAAATTCATCTTCTCTTTCTGTTTGTAAATGTTAACTTCTCCGTACTCTCCATTCCTACCCGTAATTAACATTTTAGAAAAACTCTGTTCCGTCTCACTATATAATTCCCTTAATACTCCAAAACCATCAACCCTAAAACAACCTATATTACTAAGTACTCTTCATATTCCTCTCTCTGCACCCTCGATTTTCTTTTTCGGTAGGTGAATTTTCTCACTTTCACTTTCTCTTCATCTTGCATCTTTTTTTTCACTATACTTTGATTCTTTTGTTAATTCTTTTTCAGTCTGTGGTCATATTTATAAACTCTAAATATTTAGATAAGAAATTAAAAAAAACAAAAAAAAAAAAACAAAAAAAAAGAAGAAGAAGATGAAGATGAGTCAAAGAGGTAACTCCGAAGCTTGAATGAAGTTGAACTTCCCACCGCCGCCGCGAGCAAACCAGAGTTGAATCGCCAAACGCGCCGGTTTCTTCGTTGGAAATGTCACTGGAGAGCTCATGCGTGTCATCGGAGCCTGAAGAGACGACGACTGACACGATGCATTATACCGAGTAGGCCAGTAGTAACAACTTCGATGGTGCTGGCGGGTTGTCCTCGATGCCTCATGTACGTTATGTTATCAGACGTTGATCGAAAATTTCCAAGGTGCAAGAGCGCCGTCTTGCTTGATTTTCTTAATGAAGAAAATACCAAGAGATGACAATTAATTAACAACAACTAGCTATGTCTCTCCTCTCTTTTTCTTGTTACTGGACTAGTACGACTGGTCGTCTCTCTTTTTCCTTGTTAAAATTGAAGTATTTTCTTTTACTTTTTTTGTTGGAATTAATTGTTGACGTTTTTCTAACTTTATTTGATCTATATATTTGTTGTGTTTTGCTATAGTTAGCGGCATAGCCAAGAATTTTTCTTACTCGGCTAAGCCTAATTTAGTGATACAACACTCTTGATAGCCATTTTTTTTTTTTTTTTTTCTTTTTATATAAAAAATCTCACAAATTTGAGAGAATTTTTGAAATAAAATAGGCATTTAGTTTTGGTACATCATAATCCTTTTCCTCAAAATGCATTTGTTATAAAAAAAATATATATTTAATTAATTGAAGTTTTGGGTTCAAAGCTCACAAACAAATTTGAAATATATTACATAACATTCAAAACAGCAAATTATTGAATAAGAACAATGACTTTTAATTGTCAAAGGAATGATGTTAAGAAAATGTCTCTTATGTGCTTCAAAATGTATTAGATTGATTTTAATTTTTTTCTTCAAAAATGCATACCACACACAAAACCTGTACAAATTTTAGAATAAATCAATTCATTTTCAATATTGCGAGTCAAATACTAATTTGATATGAAATTGTTTTAAAATATATATTTTTTCTTCTAGTATCTGTGAAAATATTATGAAAAACTCATAATATGACTAAGGAACTAACTTTTTTTTTTTTTTTTTTGAGTTTGATTGCTAAAAGGTTAAATAAAATGTATAAATAAACGAAGAAGATAAAGAGGCTGGATCATAGGAAAGAAAAAATAAATAGAAATTAAAGAACAAAAGACAAGGAAAATAATTAATATAAAAAAAAAAAAAAAAAAAAAAAAAAACTATAATTTACGTTTTCCTTTATTATGGTAAAACTATATATTTTTTTCTTTGTCTCATTTGATAGAAAAACAATCCTATTTCCCACCCTTAATTTAGTTCCAAAATATTAATTATTATGATTTCTCTTTTTGTGATACATAGCCAATTCAAGTTTCTCCTTAGGTGACGATTTCGTATGTCATATGTCTAGTCTCCGATAAACTAATGTATGAAATTACAGTGCCTTTTTGATTACAAATAAAAATTGTAATGAAAAAGAATAATTAACCATATTTGTAACATTTTTACACATAAATTTCTCACAAACTTGAAATATTTAATTTTCACATAAAAATATAAATACATTCTATAAAAGTTGTAAAACGGTTCTAATTAATTGAAATAATTCTAGATTAAGCCATGGTTTTTTAACGTAGACTTATAAATTAAATTTTAAAGCTCACAATAACAAATATCTTAATATATGTTCTATAAAAATAATATTATATACTTTAAATTTATTTTACATAAAAAATAATGAGTTAATTCTACTTAGTATCTTTGTGTTTTGGAAAACATACAGATGCCTACCAAGTTTAGTATTTTTTATCACATTTTCCACCAAACTATTTAAAAATTAAATAATACTACATACACAAAGTGTGTATACACAAATTTTCATATAAAGTGACATGTATTTAGTTTACATTAAATTTGTAGTGACCATTTCGGGCCATTCGCTCTCTGAGCTTATTGAACAAATTGAAGGGGAAAGAAACATCACTGTGGGTTGGTAGTTGACATAATAAACTCTCAGATATGTAGGTGAGGACTTCAGTTATGCCATTGTTGTATGTAACCGTTCATAGGTATGAATTTTTGGATTTTAGCCCACCCTAACAAAAATATTAATAGATAAAAATATTAATATGTAATTAGTTTTTATTTTGACCTACCCTAAAATAATTTTTTGGATCCGCCACTGTATGTAGCAGAGACTTAAAAAGAGTAATTAATTTCACGTGTCATTTAAATTAAGAGCCATTAATGTTAGCTAGGGTAACTATTTTTTGGAAAAACAATCTGTAATCGTAGTCAAAGTGTCAGACTTGGATTATGATAAAACAAAAGTTCTAGTGCTAATAGATTTAGGAGAATTAATATAATCAGGAAATAAGGTTTAGGAAAACCGATGTAATTAGGGTTAATTAAAAGAAACTTATAAATACTTGGTGAACTGATTCCTAGAGAATAACAAGAAAAACAAGCAAAAAAAAAAAAAGAAGAAGAAGCTAGTCCATGAGGTTAGTAAAATTTAAAATTCTTCTATTCAATCATCATCAATAAAATCCTCAGAAAAATTATCTTTAAATACAACAATTCAATCGATTTTTTATTTATTAAATGATTCTTAGTGTTCAAAATTCTTAACTGCACATGTTAATATAATAATTAAAAATAATAATGTCAATACTCGATAGTAATTTTCTTTTCACTATTAATGGTAATATTACAAAACAATTCAGATCTATCTTAGAATATTTTTTTTCTTCCAATAATAAATTAATTAAATACCTGTCATCTAATTGATTTAAACCGGTGAAAAATACTTAAGAAACAATAAATTTATACTAAAAAACATGGATTCTTCAAATTTTTAACAAGATTTTATTCAAATTATTATTATTATGGAAGTTAAGAATACGTAGATCGATAAAGTTGAAAAGGATTTATTTATTTATTGATGAAATGGAGGAAATTCATGATGAAAAGGATTTAAGTTCCTTGAATACAGAAAGAACCGAAAGATATGAAAATTGACAATTCAAAGGGTATTGAATGAGACATTATTAATTAATGGCGGGCTTCATTTATAGCTATAGAATTATTTTTCCATAAAAAATTAATAAAAGGTTGTCTTTTTCTCTGGTTCTGTTTTCCTGTCAACTTCTTAATTAAATGCTAAACCCTTAAATAAGGCTATTGAAAATGTTTTTTCTTTTTTTCCTAATAATTTGAAATATCATAGTTTAATATGAAGTGTTACATTTACAATCTTCATAAATCTTAGTTGGTTATCTATTTGATGTTCATTACTATAACTTTAATATTACATAGAACAGTTATTTTAGTTTTATATTACAAAAAAATAAAATAAATAAGTCCCAAAAAAGCTTATGAAAAATATCTATTAGTAACAAAATCTGTAAAAATAACTTATTTTATCTCTCTTCTTGTGACCGGATGACAAACCTTTTAGTCACTGATGTTTGTTATATATAGGGAGTTTTGTGTTTTAGTAGCAGAAAAGGTAACTATTACATTTGTGTAATTACCTTGGTCTATTAGAGTTATAGGGTATTACATGGTTAGAGATGATGATAGATGGATTTGTTATAAATAAATCTGGAATTGATGGATTTTTTATATCGTAGTGAAGATTATTTTGATTAATTTAGTGTGGAATTAGAATTAATGAGGAGGTGATTGATGAATTATGTTGTGTGGAAGATTTGCTATGTTGTTGGGATACAGAATTGGAGGACCTTATGTTGTAAAAAAATCAACATGATTTTAATTATAACCTCAAAGATTTGGTGTTCGGCCCGGTTGCCTTTACTACTGGATGGTACAAAAATACAGCCCATCATTAAAAAAATTTTACCCCGTTGTTTGGGCACTGATTGAGTGATTGTAGTCTTGAACTAAAGTTTTATAAGTAATACTATACTTATAAAGAAATCTTACAAAGATCTCTATACAAGATATGATAAAAAATAAATGAAAGAGTAAATTTAATAAGTTTGACTTTTTGTTTCACTCTTCTATTTATTTTTTGCCACCTCATTTTATATGGAAATCTTTATAAGATTTCTTTGTAAGTATAGTATTGTTGAAGTTTTATTGATGCTCTACGAAGCGCGAAAAGCGGGCATTTGATCTATTTGAAAATTAAATATAATTTAAAATTAACATATCAAAAATATAAATATCTAATATAATTTAATTAAAAATTATAATTTTTAAATAAATTAATAATTAAACCTCAAAGGCAGAGTGGGTTAACTAGAAGAAATCGTCGGTCAAAAAAGGGCCAATCTGGCATTGGGTCTCTCCTACACTTAAAAATTATTTACACTTTCATCTACAAGGTTTAAAGAATATTTACTTACCTAAAGTACTATCAGATAAAAAACAATTTAGTCCAGTCAAATAAGACTTTTCAATAAAAAGTCTGACAGTCGTATTGTCTTATACACATGTTATTAGGAATGAATAATATATTAAATAGTAGAAAGTTAGATGTTTTAAATTTTTGATATTGCTCACTTGGGTTTTAGCTTTCATGATTTTTTGTGTTTATAATTGTGATAAGTGATATTTACTTCTGACCTTTTTATCTTTTACTCATTTATAATAACATGTGAATAAGACAATAAGGGTATTATAAAATTTTTATTAAAAAGTTTCACTAGACTCAATTAAACTAAACTGTTTGTATCTCATACCACTAGAGGTAAGTGCAATATACTTCAAAGCTCAAGGATGAAACTGTAAATAATCCTACACCAAATAAGCTCATTTAATTATGTATAATACTTCACCTAATACAGGAGATAACTTATAAACCCCCAAGGTTTGAAAAAACTTTAAAACTCCCTCAAGTATGGATAATAACTAAGAACCCCCTGGCTATCAGTATGTTTTCATTAGTCTTAACAAAAGAGAGGTAAATCATGAACTTAATTAGGGATGGCAAAATTGTGGATTTATATTAGATTCTTTCCGATCCAATCCAATACACATGAAGTTCTATTCAATCCATTCTTAGATTCTAAAATGGACTGGATTTTGCGGAGAATAGATTAGATTATAGATTCACAAAACATAAAGTTTAATATGTATATGTAAAATCATATTATTTCTAAAGCTAATTTAATATTGTAAATAGACTAGTATACCCATAAATAGTTTTTCAAATTAAAAAACAAACTTAAATCAACATTTAGAAATAGATTTGGTCTTTGGCACCCACCACCGTTGGTCACACCACCGTTGACCGTTGGTCAACATTGGTCAACGGTAGCGATTTGAAGCCATGGTTAGTCTCATTAGGACTTGAAACTTCCAGTCTATAGGAATCCAATGATTCCATCTGATTCCAAAGCTTATTTTGGCCGCAATAGGTGATGACATCTATAATTAAATCCAATCCATTTGGATAATTATGGACCCATGGATAATATCCAAACTATTTGATTAAATCCAGGTTTTTTTTTTTTTTTTTTATTCCTAACCTTCGGCCATCTTCAATTATGTTTTTTATTTTAAAGAGTATCTTTGATATAAATAAAAAGCATTTTTATTAATTTCTAAATATAAAAAATAAATTTTTTATAAAAAAATAAATTTTTTATATAAAAATAAATTTTTTATATAAATTCAATAGACTTTCTAGATATGGAGAGCTAATACATAGAAAAAGACTTAATATGAAAGATAATTAATAAATAAAATGCATAGAAACTTGTAATTTATTAATTAAAATCAGAGAATGAAATTTGACTCTCTAGATGTGGAGAGCCAAACTCACTCTTTAATTTATATTTAAATAATAAAGAGTGTGTTAGATTCTTATTATTTACGAATAATCTCTTTATAATAAAGAGTTTGGGTCATATAAATAGTCATTTGGAGATGCTTTTAATACCCTACCCATCCAAGTAGACCTGGCAAACGGGTGGGTGTACCCGCGGGTCAACGGGTACTTGTACCCAATGGGTGGGTACTGATAACACATATTTTGACCTGTGAGAATCTGACCCGTACCTGGCCTGCCCGTGACTTTTGCGGATGGACCGGGTAGTACCCGCGGGTACCTGTGGACCCGCAAATTTGAAATTTAAAAAAAAATATATATAACTTATCACTCGTCTCACTCTCAACTCAAACCCTAATCTAAACCAAAACAGCAAAACTTATCAGTGAAAAAAAGCAGCTCATTCTCTTCTCTCACAGGCCACAGCAGCTCCACGACCACTCCTCAGTCCTCTCACAGTAGCTCCACTCCCTCACTCTCACAGCAGCCCTAACCGATTTCATATAATTCCGAACATTGGGTTTGGATGACCGTACAACACCAAGCCTGGACAAATATGAAGTTAAGAAAATATTTGATTCTGCTATCAATCCGTATCTTTATGAATTGACAAGCAAATAAAAAAAGTTTCATTTCACGCCTCCATTTCTTCTCAGTTCTTAAACAAACCCATTGTTGAATTTGTTCATGGTGTTCTTCATTTCGTTAAGTAATCACCAAAGTAGATATCAACAATTGAAAATATTAAAAAGATAAAAAGAATGAAAGCAAAGCAAAGCAAAGGGAGATCTTCTCATTTAAATATTGATGATAAAAAAACAACTACAACACGGGAACTTAGCTAAAAAGCCCAGTTAAATTTTGACATCCGTGACCTTCTGGTCATCTTTTAACACATTTTGCGGGGGCTCCACGGCAGGTGAAGGCGGCGGCTGCGATGGAGGGAGAGGAGCACGAATCTGAAACGACGACTGGGCATGATTGGACGGTGGAGATGAAGGCTTATCTCTGTGAAAATAAATGAATAAAATAAAAAAGAGGAAAGAACAGTGGGTAGCACTTATGCTTAATCGCTTATACTAATACGTTACAGACTTACAGGTGTCCCATATTGCCCCAATAATATCTTCTCTCAACTGAAAAAGACGGCAATTTTTTAATGAGATAATCATCAACAGTGAATCTTCTATTATTCGGCATTCCAGATCTTTCCACAACCTTCCTCTCTTCTTGTGGGCTACCTTATATCTCCTTTCCAATTCTCTCCCCACAATTCCATTATTCACTTATTCAGATTTCTCTCCACGCTTTCTTCACTTCTCTGATCTTTCGCTTGCTGCCATGGCCTCTGAAGCTGAAACTCCTGAGATTTCTTCTTTGTTTGAGCGACTCTTGAGGCACAGAGATATGTCTTTGTTTCTTCCCTTTATTTTCACGGGTGACCCGCGGGTGGACCGTAACCGCACGGGCGGGTACGGATCATGAAAATGTCAACCCATGAGATTTTTTCACACGTGAACTCGCGACCCGTTGCTACCCGGACCATACCCACCCAACCCGCCCGTTTGCCAGGTCTACATCCAAGTATAACAGCCCTACCTTTCCCCTTGCCCAGTGACTATGGAACCCTACCCAAACCCAACCCACTTTGATAAGATAAAATCCATGACTCGTCGGAGGATAAGGAGGGGGAAAGTTGGAGGGTGGGGCGACAATATAGATGGGATGGGGAGAGGGTAAAGGTGAAGGTGAAGTTGTCAGACTTTTGCAAATCTTGACATGAAATTCTTCCTTTGCTTGCTGTAATCCCTTTTTTAGAACCAATCGACGAAATTTTGGCCTTAATCCGCCGTTTTCCTCCACCTTGCAACTGCTAGTGCCGCTGTCGTTTTTGGCCAAACTAGGGCGATTTCGACAATGTTGGAGGACAACACAGTTGGGTGATAATTGTCATTAACTCCTTTAAACCTTCATCAACTAATCTACCGAGCAAACCTCTAACATTTATTTTGATTTTAGTATTTTCTTCGTTTTTTTTGTAAGTTATAAATGTTTACTGAGTTTTTGTGTGTTTTAACTTTAATGAGAAGGGAGAGAAGAGGAAAATGGCATAAGATTTAGCCTTTTTAAGAGACCCTTCTCGTATATCAACTTCAACTTATGAATTGGGTCCACCTTCTAGGCAACTTGCTTTGATTTACCAGCAGTTTGCATTAATTGGTGCCTACATGTTTCTCAAGTGAGGCTTTTGCTATGCTTACTGACAAGCCTAAAATCATTGTAAATGCTTTCTGTGATGGTTATTGTTTCACAAGTAAGGGGTACCCATGAGCCTACCCGTACATATATAGGATAAGATACGGGTCTAATATTTTGGACCCGTTTAGAACCAATCCGTTTTAAGCCTGTACTCATTGAAACCGTATCCATTGAACCCGGCCCAATACCCGTTGGGCCTGACTCTTACCCACCTGGCCTATTTATTTTTCTAGGTCTAATATAGAGTATAACATATACTAAAATATGAATATTTATTTAGACTATAATTTATAATTAATACGTTTACAATTGTGTTTAATGATATATAACAAATTTATATTAATTCTAAACAAGTATAAACATAGCCAAGAAATTTAGTAATAAACAAGTTATTAAACCAACAAAAACACAAGCATCTCCAGATTAATTAAGCTACAAAAGAAATTCTATGAATAAATATATTCAAAGTTTTATCTAGCTTGTTTAAAAAAATCATGGCCTTTATTATAATCTCAATATTATGTTTGGATTGGACCCCTTTAATAATGTATCCAAATATAAACTTTTGAATTGTTAATAATTTAAGATATTAATAATGACTTTGATGTTTATATTTTTATAATCATAACTTCAATATTTTGATATGATTTTTTTTTTTTTTTTTCAAGTAAGAAAAATATGGAGACACAAAGCAATTGTTAGTAGTTTATTTTGACAAACAAAACTTTTTAAATATATGAACATTATTCATTTTGTTCTTTATGCAATTAAATAAACGATATAATATTTAGTTTAAAATTTATTAAGAATGCTTTTAAGGTATTTTTTAAAATTTAAAAGTTTAATTTTATATATTTCATCAATGTATTTATGTGAATTTTAAGAATTTATAAGTTTTATATATATACTTGTGAAAATTTTCAAAGTTGACCCCCACCCCTGTCCCATCATCTATGAGTGAGGTTTGCATTGGGTAGGTTTTAGGGTTTCCTTTTTAACTTTTAATTTTATTATTTATATTATGTTTATTTACTCATTTACCCTTATTTCTATTAAAACTAACGATGAAGGACTAACGACAGGGAATTTCAATTGTTACCCATACCTGAGGGGATTTATGAGGATTTGGCTAAACCTCTAGGGTTTAAAGAATTATCCCCAAATACAATAGAATTAATCTATACAATCTAATCCAATTCAAGCGCATGAACACAGTGTGTATTTGGGATTGTTATAGCTTAAGAAATAATCAAGTTAAGTTTTAAACTACAACAACAAAAGTGTTTAGTTGACAAATTTTAAAATTGATTTAAGTTTGAAACTGATTATAAAATAATTAGTTTTATAGGAGAACTAGCAGGGATAGCTTTTGAAAATTGATTTTACATTGTGAAAGGTCAAATATACCCATACACAATTTTTAAATTACAAAATAAACTTAAATCAACATTTAATTTATTTAAAAATTAGAAAAAATATAGAAATAGAAATATATTCACGGTGGTCAACTACCAATACAATAGCATCAGTAGGTTATAATAGCATAAATGCAAGACTGTATTAATTTAGCAAGGAATTGAACAGAGTTCAGCCAGTCACCTAGTGACTTCTATAATTAGGAAAAAAAAAAAAAAAAAGTTAATGCTGATTAGGGTTGTTAGATGAGTTGAGCAGCTCGTGAGCCAACTCGCTTCGAATCGTCTGAAGCTCGTTTAGAGCTCGACTCGACAGTTGTCGAGTCAGCTCGGCTTGAACTCGGTTTCTAAATCGAGTTGAGTTCGATCATGGGGGGCTCGGCTCAAAGGCTCGCGTAAGTAGGGTGCTTTTGTGAGTTTTATAAACCATGAGGGACTGAACTAAATTGCAGTTCAAAAATTTTTAAAAACTGCATTTACACACCCCCCCCCCCCCCCCCCCCCCGGAAAGTGCAAAATAGTAAAATGACATTTACCCTCAATTTCCCCCAATTCGCAAAACACTCACACAAATGAAATAAACCCAAACCAAATCCGTCCACCATGAAATCAATGATTACCGTTGTCATCGCCGATCGAAAAAACACTTGGAGGAATGACAACTTCATCCCTCAAAGCTTGAAACTAGGTTTTCTAACTTTTCTCCCCCAAATCAACCGTAACCCTAAACCCCAAAATGGAGAAATCTGTCCACCGTGAAAGCAACAGCATTCATCCCCGTGTTCCTGTAGTCACTGGTCAGAAATCGACATGGAGGAAGCACGACTTCAACCCCCATGCTACATTAAACAGGATTAAGGTTTTTTAGTTTGTACTTTAATTATCTTCAAGATTTATTTGCCAATTTTTAGAGATTTTTGTTTTTTTCCGCTTATGAGTTGTTTTAGTTTTTAATTCATGTTTGATTAGGATTAGGATTAGGATTGGGATTAGGATCAGGATCAGGATTCTATTTATTATGTTTGTGAATAGACTCTTCTTATTGTTATAGACATGGTTTATTGAATAGGGCATATAAAAACCTCAATTTCTATACTTTTTGTATCTTTCTTCTTCTGTTAGTCCATCAATGGCACACAAAGTAGACATGAATAATGCACAACCAAAATAACAATTTATGATCACTCAACTTTGCCTTCTTCCAATTGTAAAAAGAATAGTTTGTGTTCTCTTAACAGTGCATTCTGCCAATTGTAAAAGAAACAGCTCAAATACGGTTCTAACTCTATATAGAATATTTTTCGATATTATAATATAGACTGCCAACATTGTTGTAACTTTAACTAGAAAAAATGTAAGAGAGATTACAAACTGAAACAGGAACCCAAAGAACCTTGGTTTAACATTATTTATTTCTGTTATTGGGTTATTATGTGTGCTAAGAGCTTTGTTCACATCATTTTCTTTATTGATAAAATAAGACAAGGAATCCAAAGAAAGAACATAGCACATAGACATAGTACAATCATCCTCAAATCATGTTTAGGTCAAATAGTAATCGAGAGTGGTAGCAAATAAAGGCATAGTTTGCACCAAGTTTACTTGTTGTATTCCCTTATTGATGGTGTCTTATTTTTCAATTACAGGTATGGCCTCTGGAGGCAGTTCCTCAAGCACCCCTACATTGGATGACATCGACGATTGTGTTAAAATTAGAGCAGTTAATAGCCGTAACATTTATACAAGCATAGGTGGTACAGATCAAAGTGTGAGTGGCCTCGAAAATGTAAAGGATAATGACAATCCACTACAGAGGAAGAAGAGAGCCAAGACATCAGCTATGTGGTCAGAATTTAGGGAGGTGTTTCTCCCTTGCGGTACAAAAAGGCAGAGTGCATTCACTGTAAAACTAAGCTGAAAATGACTCTTGCTGGAAGCACTACACAGTTCAATAGACATTTGAAGAGGTGTGCGAAGAGAACAACTACCTTGAGGCAACAACAAATAAATTTTTCCGCTTCCAGTTCTTAGGGTACCTCTTCCATTCTGCCTACTCTATAAGGCCAGTTCGATATGCTTAAAATGGTGGAGCTTATTCCACATTGGGTGCTGATGCATGAGCATCTGTTTTCTATTGTGGAGGAAGAAGAGTTAAACAACATGATGAAGTACGGGATTCCTAAATGGACTCAGATTTCTCGTAATACTTGCAAGAATGATTTATGAAAGTGTTTGAAAATGAGAGGTAGAAGTTGAAGCCCATATTGAAGGGTGTTAGGAAGATAAGTCTAACCATAGATCTATGGAATTCAGGCAATCAGAGGATGGAATACATGGTGTTGAATGGGCATTGGATTGATGATAATTGGAAGTTGAATAGATGAGTCTTGAAGTTTTTTCATTTCACTCTTCAATATTCTGGTGTTGCCATTGCTGATGCAATTTTCAAGTGCTTGATGGAGTGGGGAATTGAAGCTAAGGTCCACACGATATCAATGGACAATGCTTCAAGCAATGATGTTGCAATCAACAAACCACCTTGGACAAGCCCAAGAGCAAAAAAAACACCTAGGCCCAAGAAGCATCACAAAGCACAACACCAACCTTAACATGCCCAAGAAGAGAAACAAACAAAATAAACCTAGGCCCAAGACAAAAGGCTAAAAGGACAAAAAGAGCCCACAACCAAACACAACACTAACCTTTACAAAAAGGCTTAGACAACAAAGGCCTAAGAGGTCCTCAACTGTCATCGCCGCCTGATGAACAGGCGTCCATTTCACAGGAACGCTCGTTCTTTGTATTCTCTTCTTCATCAATCCCTTTGTTCTTATGTCCAACCAAGCATTATTGATCTCTCATCTCCTCCACCTCCTCCGAGGTCGAAGCAACACAAAGAAGCTTTTTTTTTTTTTTTGTCATTTTTATCAGTAGGCCTAGACCTATTAAAGACTTTTGGACCTTCCTTGGACCCAAAAGACACTGTTCCTTTGCCCTTTCAAGAAACAACATGGAAACCTTCTATTATTTAAGAAATTGCTAGTTTAATATATTGATTATTATACCAATTGACACATTATATTAACAAAAACAATAAAAATTCTTGTTTTTTAATATTAAAAATTTGAAATAAACTTACGGCATATTTGATGCGCCACATTGTATAGTTAAGAGATATCACTTGTATAATACACAGTATTTGATATTAAGATTGTAATTTCTTACTTAAACTTAATGTAAACATGCACTATACATAATAGATATCCATTATGAATAATTCTTTGGTGCAAAAGTTAATACCAAGTAAAATGCAGGTTAAGGGGTATATAATATTATTTCACCCACTTTAATCATTTTAATTATTTACTCAACTACTTAGAAATTTTAATTTAAATAATTCTGATATAAAATTTAACATTAATAAAAATATTAATTTTTGAGTAATTTCATTTAAAAACTTAATGTTTTCTACCTTCAACTTTAAATTAAATCAATTATTTTACAAATAAGTTTATTAAAGGAAATTCAGAAACTTGAATTTTACTTTAAAAAGCATAAACTAATACAATGTAATACAATGACACAACAAATACCATATTATATTTCATATAGTATTATATTTTATAAACATTAATCCAAGAGTGAAAGACAACTTAATTATTAGTTAACACAACAAATTTATTTGTTAATTATTATTGTAAGAATGCGACGGGGAATTTTTGAGTGAAGGATTTCAAATCTATTGTTGGTTGATACATCTATAAGAAAATAATAGAAAATTCTTAAAAGTCTAAGGCTCTTAAATTTATGACTTTATTAATCAGTTTACAATTGACTAGTTCTAAAGCCAATAGGAAAGAAATAAAAAAGGAAACTTTAATTTTCCTAATTAAAAAATATAAGTGGATAATTGTATTTGTTGAAATCGTCAAAGCTAAGTGATTAATAATAGTACCTTTGGATTGCTACATTCTAGAAGCACAGGTTGTGAAATCTTGACTAAGAATTTTAAAATTTGACTTAAAACTTTATAGCAATTCTCTTGAAAAATTGACTCATTTGAAATATTGTGTATTATTGCAAAGGTAATAGATATAAAAAAAGTTCATTCGTTGCTATGGTTGATGAATCTTTATTCTACGTAAAACAATAAAAATTATAATTAAATCCGAGTTATAATTGTATGACCATTCTTTTTTGTGTGATTTAAATCATTTTATTCCTAAGTTAAAAAAAGAATAAGCATCTCAAAAGTTAACTTAGTAATTCTTTAAAAACGTGTATGAATGATTTAACAATAAAAGAATAATACGGGAGAAATATGATTTAGAAATTAGGTTGAACTGTAAAGTGGGTATGATCCAATTAAGATTTTATTTAGGGTTTTTAACTAAATAAAGAAATTGTTTGATGCGTTTGGTTTATTATTTTGGATAGGATTTTGGGAATAATATTGGGTAGTTGGATAGAGGAGTATTACAAGGTAAAATTTAAAAATTTATAAAAAAGCCCCTAGGTTTACTAATTTAATTAAACACCCCAACATATAAAATGAAAAAAACACCCCCACCACCCGCAGTGTCAGATTCCGACCACCACCGCTAGAATCTGGCCGAAAAATTGCATTACGACATAAACCGGTCGGATTTATGTCGTAACGCATCGTTATGGCCTTTTCCGACCAGATCTACCACAGATTTGGTCGAAAAAGGCCAGATCTACGACCTGTTGTGGCCGTCGACGACCGAAAAGGCCAAAACGACAGCCATCTTAAGATATGGTCGTCGTTTTCAGTCAACGATGGCCAAGATTTTGTCGTCATTGATCGTCGACGACGACCATTTCTTTGGCCGTCGCTGACAGCCAGATCGATGAACTTTCAACCATTTCTGGTCGGCAGGTAGGCCGTTGTACAGATTCCGGCTACCACCGACGGTGGCTGCCGGAATCTGGCAAGCATGGGTTGATGGGGATGTTTTTGTTAATTTTTAAACTTGTTTTTCGGGGGTATTGAATGAAATTAATAAGCTTAAGGGGTTTAAAAGTAATTAAAAAAATATAGTAATATTTCTAGAATAATGTGCCAAACAATATTTGGGAAATAGAATTAGGAATATGATATAAATACTGAACCAAACGCACCCATTAATATTAGGGTTAATAAAATAAATAATAAAAATCTTGTTGTAGTTATAGTAATAATCAAAATCTCTCTACTATTGAGTTTTTTATATTAAAATAAATGGCATATTAAAAATTCTAACTATACAATATTGGCATAGGGGTCGTTTGAATCATGGGTATATAAGATAATGGGGGTAATCTTCATTTATTTTACAAGATTCATGTGTTTAGTTTGCAAATAATAAAATATTACAGTAATCGTTTATTGCAAATAGTGTTTACTGTTAGTAATGTAGTGGGTAATCTTATTACTTTGTTAGGAGGTGTTATTAAAACATTACTAGGGTAATTTGATTTTCCTACCCATTTTGCCCTTAATTAAAAACCATTTCAGACACAATTGCCCTCAAATGTCTACCAAATAACAGTTACCCAGCCCCCCTACATTTGAGAAATTAGCTAAACACTCTAGCTATAAAAAAGTTTAAAAGTTAACAAAATACCCCTAGTCACCCAAGACCACTACCGGCTATGACTCACCACCATCGGCCCCTGGCGTCAATCGTTGTAATGGTGCATGACCGATAGGATCTAACTGGTCGTGTGCCAGTAAGGTATTTTCCATGGCCAGATATGACATTTCTATGGTCGTTTCACAGAATGTTTAGAAAATATATTTAGTTGGTTCGATTAAATTGGTGAATAATATGTTTGGTTGGGAGGATAAATGGGTGGGTATGTTATATAGATTACTAAATTGCCCTTCCTTTTAAATATTAATATAATATTATTTTTTATTATTACTTTTTGAATCATTTCTTTTAATCCCCTACATTTGAAATTTTGATAAAACACCCCAGCCATATAAAACTTTAATTTGTAGCAAAATTACCCCCTCCCACCCATAGCCACTGTTGGCAACCAGCCACCACTAGCGGCCGCCGCCAGTAGTCGACGAAATGGTGCATAACTACACAGCCCGCAAAGCCATTTTCGGCCATGGATCACAAATCCATGACGGCCAAATCTACAGCGACCGATAAACGACCAGATCTGTGGTCGTTTCACGGCTATTTGAAATTTTGAATTATTTCTTTTAATTCCCTACATTTGAAATTTTGATAAAACACCCCAGTCATATAAAACTTTAATTTATAGCAAAATCACCCCCTCCCACCCATAGCCACTGTTGGCAACTAGCCACCACCAGCGGTCGCCACCAATAGTCGACGGAATGGTGCACAATTGCACAGCCAGCAAAGCCATTTTCGGCCATGGATCACAAATCCATGGCTGTTTCACGACCAAATCTACGGCGACCGTTTGTGATCCATGGCATGAAAAGGCCTTACTGGCGCACGATCGGCCAAATCCCGGTGGTCGTGCACCATTACGACGACTAACATTGACGGTCAACAGTGGTGAGTAACGGCCGACAGTGGTCTTGGGGGGCCGTGGGTATTTTGTTAACTTTTAAACTTTTTTTGTGGCCGTGGTGTTTTAGCTAATTTCTTATATGTACGGGGTAGATATTTATTATTTGATAGACATTTGATGGTTTTTTTATTAAGGGCAAAATAGGTATAAAAATCTGATTACCTCGGTAATGTTTTAATCCCAGTGGTGGGGGAGGGTATCGATTTACCCCCCACATTACCAACAGTAAACATTATTTGCAATCAAAGATTCCCATAATATTTTATTACTTGCAAACCAAACACCGGAATCTTGCAAAATTAATAAAGATTACCCCTGTTATCTTATATACCCCCGATCCAAAAGCACCCTTATTAATAAAAATTTTAGGACAATAATGCCCTTGTTTTAAAAACAATTTACAAAAATACCAATTGACTATTTTATCTATATATACAAAATTCTTAGGACATAAATACCCCTAGAATTTAAAAAATTAGCAAAGGGTGGTGGCCAGATCTAGCCACCATTGCCAACCGTCGGTAACCACAGCTGATGGCGACAGAATGGCTCACAGTCGGACTTATATGGCCAACCATGCGTCGCTAAGGCTGTTTTCGGCAATGGATTTGTGATCCATGGTCGGAAAAAGCCAGATCTAGCCGTGAAAGGCCAAATATTTGGCTGTGAAACGGCCGTCGTTTTAACGGCCAAATATATGACATTTCACGACCAAATCTCCACTATCACCACTGTCGATGATGGTGGCAGGCCGCTTGCAGTGACTTGGGATGGGTGGGGATTTTTTTTATGTTTTAAACTTTTTTCGTTGCTGGGGTGTTTTAGCTAAATCTGAAATGTAATGGGTTAAAAGAAATTAAAAAAAATAATAATAGAAATAATATTTTAAAAAGAAGGTAATTTAATAATTTATATAACATACCCACCAATTTATTCCTTTTATTCAAACATATTAATATAACATACTCACTAATTTATTCCAACCAACCAAACACATTTCCTTAAACATTCCTAATAATCTTCAAGGTAATCTATCTTTCTATTAATATAATATTCCTAATAATACAATATTCTCTGAACCAAACATACCCTAGGGGCTTGAGACAAAACCCCCTAATATGTTTATTTGTAATTTTTAAATATCTTATTATAAATATTAAGTGTTTGATTTTACAAATTTTAAATATTTGAAAACTAGTATTTTTACATAAATATCCTTATCAATGTGAAGTATAATATATATTTATATTACAAACCATGAATTTGATAAAAAAAATAATGAAAATAATTTAATTTTACAAATTATTAATTTGATTCTTTAACTATGTATCCACTATATTTGTTATAATGAAAATAAAACAAGAACGTATAAAATAGGTTAATAGAGATTCTGTAACAACTTGACCCACTACTAAGATATTATCCGCTTTGGATACACAGTGAATCTCGGGTTTGCCTTTGGGCTTTTCAACCCAAAAGGCGTCTTAACAGCTTAGGAGCTCACAAGTTTTTTAATTAGCCTTCACCTTTCCCTTCCAAAGGATGTGAGATATTACATTCACCCCCCTATTGGACCCAGCATCCTCGTTGGCCATCCAAAGGCTAAGATCCAACCTTACTGCAAATCCTAAGTGGCGGATCATCCATACATTTTCGGTTGGGATCGACTGTGATACCATTTGTAATGGTCTAGCCCACTGCCAATATATTGTTCATTTTGAACACTCAATCCGTAATAGTTTTGCCTTTGGGCTTTGCAACCCAAATCACGCCTAGACAGCATAGGAACTCACAGACTATTTAACTAGCCTTCACCTTTCCTTCACAAATGATGTGGCATATTACATATCAGGATTTTAAGGGATATGATTGAAATTTAAAAATTAGAATAAGGATATTTTTTGAGAAGTTATTTAAGACAAAGAAATAAGTCTTTAATTAAGTTAAAAGCCAAAATTTTTATCTTTTTTCATGAAGAGGAATATGATTGATTCTCAAAGTGATAAAACCAAACAACCATTAATATCTCAATATAAAAGATTCTTTTTTTTTGTTTTCTTTTTTAAGTTCATCAGAGATGAAAACAAACATGCCCTAACGTTTTAAACCTTTTCCTTTACAATTATGTGTAATGTGATAGATCTTTTCAGTTTTCAAATTGATTAATATACAAGTAGAATTTTTTTCTTGATTCTCTCTTAGAAATTCTCATTTCTATTTGTCCAACCACTTCATTGGCTATTGAAAAATCTAGGACAGATTAATTGAAATTCTCATAGTCATCAACACAACATTAGTTTTTAGATATAATTCTTAGTGTAATAGCACTCTTTCTAATGGTCAATTTACTTCATTGGTATTGTTTTTGGATTTACTGTAAAATAATACATAATAGAATACGGTGAATGGTTACAAGTGAAAAGAAAAAGTCTACTTCGAATCGGGTCGTATTGTGGATCACTGCATTCATTTCTTGGACTTCAACCATGAATTTTCAGTACAACAGCCAAACTTCAACCTCCTTACAAAGAGCCCCCTTCAAGGAATATCTCGTCGAAGCCTTTCACAACTATGGCAACAAAGAAAAGCAAAGACAAAAAGTGCCAAGAAAATGTATGTTAGAATCCCACTTGTTAAAAAATGGGAGGTTAGTGGATTATAGGAGTTGGCACCCTCCTTTGGTAAGTTGGTTTTATAAGGTGAGTTCTATCCAACCATCTAGGCCCTTGACCCAGGTTTAGGCTAAGGTTCCTATCAATTGGTATCAAAGTCAAACCGCGCCCAGCTCACATTTCGGAAGGGTGGCCTTGGGAGAGGGCTACTATTGAAAGGCAGTAAGTGAAGCCCCTAGAGTAGGCCACCCAACGTGAAGCCATCTAGAGTGGTGCAACGTGGACGTTGGGTCTTGAAGCGTGGGACAATGTTAGGATCTCACATTAAAATGAATGGAAGAGTTAAGTGGTTTATAAAGATTGGCACCCTGCTTTATAAATCGGTTTTCCAAGGTGAGTTGTACCCACCACCTAAGCCCTTCACCCAAGGTTTAGGCTCAATCCTATCTGTATGAGAGCCAAACATCAAATTAGATGGTAAAAGAAGTATGTTTGAGAAATTTTCAGTTGATCAAATAGTGAAGCAAAGTTTAGTGATAAAATCAGATTGCAAAAATTGGGAACAGTGTAATGGTGTAATGTAGGCTGTATCAGACAACTTGTGAGAAAATCTACAAGTTTTATGGATTTTACTTTGACTTCAATTTTGTGCATTAAAAGGTGTGTTCTGATCTAGAAAAGAAACCCAAGGAACTTGAGAACATAAAATATGAAAAGATTTTCCAAACGACAAGAATAGGCAGAAAAGAAAAACTTTGAGTGATGACCAACCTCGATGAATCTTGATCTATTTTGGATAATTTGTATGATGTTTCTGTGATGATGCGCATTACCTAAAACATTTCTTCACGAAAATCAAATGATGCATTATTTTCAAATATTGATGCAAAGAAGTTCAACTAGAATGTGGCAATTAAGATCAAATCAGTACCAACTTCAAGTCAATTTTTTTCCTACACCGGATCAAGCATTTATGCAACAACTTCGAGATAGTATTGTTGATCAAAATTTTCATTACTTAACTAATTGTTGGATCTAATGTCTATAGTTTGACATATATTAATTTATGTAATAGGATTATAGTTCTTTTTTTTTTTTTTTTTTGGTCAAAATATCAAAATTTTAGTATAATGTCAAAAAATAATATTTGATATAATTATAAAAATCTCAGTAATATCAATTAACATTAAAATTATTATTGTTATTATATATTTACAGTAAATAATTTATATAAAATAATCGATATTATATTGAATTATTAATCTTCACAATTTTAATTTTAATTTTGTTCTATTATTTATAAGATATCGATTATACAAGTATAGAGCAATTTGTTTATAAGGGTAAATATGTAAAAAGAACCTTTCACTTTCAGTAGCTGAGCGCCTGAGCCTGAGCCGGCAAGAAGGACGCGTGAATCTCAGGTTTCTTCCTATCTTATTCCTTGCTTCAATCATTACATTCAAAAGTATTAACTAACTTTTTTAACAAGAAGATGCCAAACCAGACCACTCTATCCACCCAATTTAATATTTAATTTGAAAAAATATTATAGTGATTTAAACGTGATTTTCATGACATGACTAATAGCAACAGTCAAACATTCCGTCTTTTGTTACTTGGGTTGACCAAGTCGACACCGTTAATTTATTTAAAGGATTTTTCCCTTTTCGTATCAGTTTTTTAATTAATTGGAAACTCAAAGGTTACTTTTGGTTCACTATTATGATGTTTTTTATAATAATATTTAAAAAAAATAAAATTGAGTTGAATTGGGTTATTTTCACGAGAAAGGTAATTGTTAATATTTTGAGATGAATAAAATATGATTGAATTTTGAGAATATTGAAACAAATGTATTTTAGGGTTTTAGAATATGATAGTAGAAAAATAGTGAAACAAATGCAGCAAAACTTTTACATATTGTAGACAATAAAATCTATTGTCAATTCGGAAGGGATGAATCCTGTGAGAGTAGAGCCACTAAGAACCTAATAGACCTGTACAAAGAAGAAAAGAGAACGTGAAAATTAGATAAATACCAATGTGGTGTCTACCATAGATATTTCGTCGCTCAAGTCAGCGAGGTTGAGGGTATTTAGTAAGGGTTGAGGATGAGAAAGACTACAGGAGTAATGAAGCGATTCTTGAGAGCAAGCACTTTGAGAGCTAGGTGTTGTGGTTTATTTTCTGAATGAATATTGAGAGGGTTTGCCCTTGTTTATATAGTGAACCCAAAGGGTTGGAATTCTAGTAAGACTCTGAGTCCTATTTAGTAGATGAGTCCCAATTAGGAAGGAACTCTTATTTCTTGCCTTTATCGGTTCAAAAGTACTAATTCATGTAAGACACTAGATCTTAAACAAATCAGGAGGGTGATAGGATTATTGTTCCTATTTATGGACTGTTGTGGGCTAATAGGTTGGAGCCCGATTTAGCTTAACTCCCAACTTATAGAGTGGGCGTTTCACAAGGTGGATTTAAGCGTAGGTCCATTAGAAATTGGGCTAAGGCACTGGGCCGTAAACTTCTCATTATGGGGCCTCATTAGGCCCAATACAATTGTTGGCCCATATAGTTTTTTCCCCACTCTCTAAGTTAAAGGGTATTTATCTTAGGGAATAGATTCAATTAATCGTAGGTGTAATACAAACGAGTCGACCTCCTTTTGGGGTTTGACTCGAAGCACTTGCTACTGTCGCAGAGGCATAAGTCGCTTAGCTCAACTCGTGTGGCCGAATGAAGGAAAGGCTTAGCAGAGTCGCGGTGGAGCTGTGCAAATGCCCTGAATCGAAATGCATACACCAAAACAAGAGAAGTATGAAGAAATCATAGGATAACTTTTATGGCGTAAACAATGGTGGGACTGTTTGGCTCTATTCATTCGAATAGATTAGAGTTGGATGGGTCAGTGTTGTACCCATTACCACTAGGAGAGCATGGTAATATCAAGGTCAATTTTAGTTGTGGCTGAGTCAAGTGATTTGCAAGGCATGGTGTTCTCGTTAGGCATTCTAGTCGAGACGGACGAAGTTTTAATACAATTGAAACCCCGCTTTGTTCCTCATGGTTGGTGAGGAATGACTTCATTTTAGACCGTATGGTTATTGTTGAGTCGAACGGGGGTTTTGTGAGGTGCATACCATAAGGTTTTGTAGAAAAGCAGTTCCGAGCAAGAACCTGAATTGGAGCGAGACCGTTTTGAGCGAGCCACATGCTAGAGCTTTTGATGAGCGTGTAGGTGCCATGCTTATAACCTTGATTCGTGTGGATGCGACAAGTACGGCCAAGATTTGGAAATATCTTTTGGGCAGGAAAATGAAAACTTTCATTTTCCCGAAGACCCATAATCATTCGCCACATGTCATTTGAAATGTCAGACTCTTAAATGTAAGCAGCCTCTCAACTAAGCCATTTTATCTTCTTCAACGAGAGAAAAGAAATGGAAAAGCTCTGGTAGTGGAGGTTTTTATTTTGTCCGGCTATTTTAAGCAAAAACTCATGGTAAATCTTCGTTTTTCCTTTAGTTTTCTAGTTGTTTCTTTGTTTTCTTCAAATTTGTAGTGGATTTTGAGTAGTTAAGTGAAATTTTGAGGAAAAACTGCGGTTTAGGAATATTTCAGTACAGTTTGGAAAGGTTTTGGATGAAAAGCGGTTTGTAAGGAGGTTTTACAGTTTCTAGATTTGTTTGGGTGGTTTTTGGTTTTAACTTGGAAGGAGGGTAAAATAGTCCAAAGGTCTCATTGGGCACTTCAATTGTCTAAGCCGAGTGGAGATGAATTCTTTCTTGTCCCTCATCTTACCTATAGAGTCGAGCCATGGTGAACGTGTGTCTTGGCGGTTTAGATCGTAAGTGATTAAACTTCACGGAGCCGTGCAAGAGTTAGGCTATCTATTATAGTAAAGGGAGTGGATTTAGACATAGAGTCGAACAATGGCCTTACTACTTGTATTTGGAGATTGAGTCGAGTGACGATGTTTGGCGGTGACGAATAAGATAATGCTCCTACCAATGTAATGCTTCTTGAAGGTGATGAGATGGCTCCTACCGAAGGAGTGACCGTAGCATTCCGTATAGGGCGGATATTGAGGGGTCATAGTGTTAAGCCAAGTGATGATGGCTCAAGCAATGAAGATTTGGATGTTGGTTCAAAACAGAGAATGATCTTGGGGTGGAACGGGCTGACAGAAGTGAGATTCCATCTACTAGTGGTGGTCATAGAGACAAGCAGAGTCATCCCAGAGTTGGGATGCTTGTTGATAACCTGCCATCCAAGCTTGTCTTAGGGGAGATGCTAAAGCTCAGGTATCTTGTATCCATAGAGATCAAAGCCCCAACCAATTATGAAAGGGTGGACTGGTTCGTGTCGGGATGGGTCAACATCTATGAGCAGTCACTAGTGGAGGGCATGCGTTTTCCCATTCTGAGGTTGGTGCGGGACTTATTAAATCACTAGGTCATTGCTTCCAACCAGTTGATGTTGAACGTATAGAGGTTGCTCATGTTTATAGAGTGTCTATGTGTGCAACTCCACATAAAGTTTAGAGCCATGGACCTACTGTATTCATATAATTTAAAAGATCATGGCAAAGAAAGGGATATGTACCTCTTTATGTTGCAGCACAGTAGGAAACATTTGGTGACGCGGCTCAAAACTTATGACAAGAAGTGGAAGGATGACTACTCCTTTGTAAGGGGGAAGTTGGTTTTCGGGAAGAATGGAGTCGAGGATATCCCCTTCTTTTGGCAAGCAACGGTGAGTAATCTTAGAGTTCTTGATATATGTTAGTGTACTGAATCTCATTGTTCTTTCTTTTGCAGACTTAAATTACAATCAAGTGTTGTCGGGACTACATGTTGAGGAGAAGAGTTGAGCCATACTTGGACTTCTTGAGGAAGAGAGGAACTATGGCCGTGTGGTGGCGGAGTCGAACTTAAGGAAGAGCCATTTATAGGAGCACGTTTCAGAAGTACAGCAAGGTATCCTGCTTCCACCTTGGAATCTATTATTGTACATCTTATTGGTTTAGTATAGCAACCTCATTGTCTTTGGTAAGTCTACTCGTCACCTTCTAACTCGCGAAGAATTCTACCTTGCAGTAGAGGGGATGACAAGCTCTTTTCAAGTGTCGAGCGCGAAGGAGATTAGGGAGAAGCGCCGAGTTGAGTTAGCTAAGAAAGAAAGAGAGCAAAACATGGTGAGAATTCTTCGGCTGCCATTGGGGTGAGTTCTAGCTCTATACCTCCACCCACTTAGAGGGTGAAGCTAACTTTAAGGGTACAAGTGCCCGATGATGATGCAATGAAGATCATCATTCCCTTAGATGCCTCAGCTTACTCCGACACCTCATTTGTTGGAGTCATGGTGGAGTTTCTCCCCCTCCCGAAGGATGAATGCCAACTTGGGAGGATTGGTGCGGTCTAGGCGACCAAGTGGACTACCACAAGTATCTTTCCGGTAACCAATGACTATTAAAATTTTCCTTTGCCTCTATTTTTTACTTGATATTGTTTTACTTTGTTTAGTCACAATCTCTTTCTGGGGGCACACCTCTAGAAGTTGGTGTCTACATAGGAAAGACGGAATAGAGACTTGGAGAAAGCGGAACAGAGATCTTATCAACTCCAACTCTCAGCTGGGGAACAAGCTGTAGGCCGTGGAGGAGAGAGGGAAGGAGCTTAGGGGGATCCGGTGGATCTGGAACTCCAACTTCAAAAAGCCCAAACTGAGTTAGAGTTGAGTCGTGCCAAGTAAGAATCTGAGAAGGCTTCCCTGTTCAAAAGGCTCGAGACAGTAGCCACAAAGGTAGTATTGAAAGCTCGGTCAGAGTTGATAGAAGAGTTTAACGAGGGCAAGCAAGGAGAATGGGAGCCAGACGAGGATATTGAAATGTACATAGCCTTCCTTGCTGAACAAGGTGGTGTAATAGAGCCAACTAGTGGCTATACTAAGCCGATTATTACTGATGCTCGGTTGGAGGAGCAAGAAAATGGAGATGGGTTACAAGATTCTGAGGTGCAACATGAAGAGTCAATTGCATTTGAGGTTCAGCCGCCAAGAGATAAGGCCGAACCGAGCCGAGTGACCAGGCTGATGAGGATTCCCTGCCTTAGTTTATTTTACGCTTTTGCAACTATTTTCTTTTTTACCTTTTGTAATTTGAAGTGCCGAGTGCACTGGATGATGTTTTACTCTTGGTTTTTACCACTTGATATATAGGGTCGTGACCCCACTTGGCTTCTTTTCATGTGTTTATGTGTTTATTTTTCTAAGTATTTCTACATGTTTTTTATTCTTGTGACTTAACCATTTGAGCGATTAATTATGTACGAGGGGGATAACCCCTCTAGCCCTTGGGGCGTTTTATCACAAATAAACAAATTGACACTTAGAAATATTGAATATACCTCGATTTATTAATGAATAAGCAGTACATAAATCTGTCCTGATGCAGAGTTTACTTAAATGAATTAGGGGGAGTGGACAAACCAACCTCGACCCTTTTGTTGATGAAAATTTCCTAAGTTCTATGGTTGATAGAGCCGAGCAGAGTGTTATCAAAAGTGATAGACTTTTAGGTGAACTGTATTCCAACTATTGTTGATGTCTTAGCCTTCTAGTGTTTAAAGCTTGTAGGCTCCCCTTCTAACATCCTTGGTGATCTTGTATGATCCCTTCTAAATAGGACTAAGTTTGTCGGCTCTTATTTCCTTCGTGTTTGGAAACACTTGACGTAATACCTAATCACCAACCTTGAAGCCCTTGGCTTGGACATTCTTGTTATAGTGCCGAACCATCTTTTTTTATAGATGGCATTACGAATGAGGGCCTGATCCCTTAGTTCACTTATGGTGTCTAGGTTGTGGCAAAGTTATTGCTTGTTGTTGTCATCATTCATCCATTGTAGCCAAGCAGAGGGAATTGATACCTCTGTAGGGATAATTGCTTCTGAACCATAACCTAAAGAGAATGATGTTTCTCTTGTGGAGGACTAAGCCGTGGTATGGTAGAACCATAATACCCTAAGGAGTTCATCCGCCCAAGCCCCCTTGGGTTTTTGGAGCCTTCTCTTTAGAGTTTGCATGATCGTTTTGTTGGACAACTTCGCTTGTCTGTTGGCTTGAGGATAGAATGGAATGGAGAAGCTTAGCTTGATCCCTCACATTTTGCAAAAGTCTTGGAAGCTGGAGCTTTTGAATTGTGAACGGTTGTCGATGACTATCTCTTTTGGTAGGTCGAACAAATAGATAATGTTCTTTAATACAAAACTTTTCACCTCTCGGTCTCTAACTTGGGCGAAGGCTTCAGCTTCTATCCACTTGATAAAGTAATCATTGAGCGCCAGCATGAAGACACATTGCCCCGATGTGGTTGGGAGTTTTTCCACTATGTCCATCCCCATTTCATGAATTCCCAAGGGGTGAGAATGGAATTGAGTCGTTCGAGAGAAAGGTGTGATACTTGAGCAAAGCGTCGACAATTGTGAAACAAGCCGAGAAGGATCTTTTGAGTAGGTGACCCTAATGGATGGTGAACCAAGCCGCTTTGGCCTTCAATTGGCATGCTTTGTTTATGTCCTTTGGAAGTTCATCATTCTCTAAGTAGTTGAGGATGAGTGTCATCCATGACTCGTCTGGGTCGATTGGTGTTACCTCGACCGAGCTGGTCCCTATGGTTGGTTATTGGAGGTGAAACAAAGGAATTATTGTTGGTGATGGTGCTTGAAGAGTCGAGCCAAGGTTTGCCAAAGCGTCAGCATGAGTGATGTCGTACCTTGGGACTTGAGTGATGGCGATTTCCTCAAATGCCGATTGGAGTTCTTTGGCTAGGCTAAGGTAAGAGGTCATCTTTGCATCTCGGGCTTGGTAAGAGTCTTGAAGCTGATTCACCACCAATTGTGAATTGAATTTAACTTTGAGTTTCTTGATTCCCATTTCCTTTGCAAGGGAGAGGCCAGCAAACAATGCTTCATACTTGGCTTCAGTGTTAGTTGCCTTGAAGCTGCACTGTACAAACTGTTGTACGATGTCCCCTTCCGGAGAAGTGAGGACAAGTCCTAGCCCGCTGTTGTTGACATTGCTTGAACCATCTACTGATAGGATCCACTTGGATGGTGCGTGGTCTGTCAAACATAGGAGCTCCCTCTCCACCTAAACTGAAGTGATAAGTGCGAGATCGACGATGAAATCAACTAGTACTTGAGATTTGATGGCAGTTCAGGGTTGGAAGGAGATGTCAAATTTGCTCGGTATCACAATCCACTAAATGAGCCAACCTAATAGGTTTGGTTTATGGAGTATCTTCTTTAGAGTCAGCACCACGATCTAGTGGCATTGGAAATATGGTCTTAGCTTCCTCGTAGTGGTGATAAGAGCTAGTGCAAGCTTCTCAAGTTGGTTGTAGCATGTCTCGACATCGAGTAGAGACTTGCGGCGTAGTAGATGGGCAATTGTTTTTCCTCTTCTTCTCGGATTAGCATGACCGAGGTGGCTCATTTGGATACGACTAAGTAGGTGAAGAGTCGTTCCCATATTTTTGGTTTGGAGAGAAGAGGAGGCGATGTTAAATACTTCTTTAGTTAGGCTATTGCTTCTTCGCATGTTGGGGTTTGTTCAAACTTCTTAGACTTTTGAGGGATGTGAAGAAGAGGTGCCATTTCTCCACTGATTTTGAAATGAATCGGCTCAAAGTGGCTATTCTCCTTATGAGACGTTAGACATCTTTTATGCAAGTGGGTGAGTGGATGCTCAAGACCGCATGGATCTGGTTGGGATTAGCCTTGATGTTGCGCTGTGTGACCACGTAGTCGAAGAACTTTTCAAAAGAGACGCCGATCGAACACTTAGCTGGATTTAGCTTCATGTTATACTTTTGCAAGACCTCAAATGCTTGCATAAGGTGTTTGAGATGTTGCTCGGCGATCAATGATTTCACCAACATGTTGTCGATGTAAAATTCCACAGTCTCCCAACAGGTTGATGAACATCTTGTTTACGAGATGCTGGTAGGTGGTCCTGACGTTCTTTAGGCCAAATGGCATTACCTTGTAACAGTAGATGCCTCGCTCAGTGATGAAGCAATCTGCTTTTGGTTGTTCAGATGTATGAGTATTTGGTTGTAGCCTGAGAAGGCATCCATGAAACTTAATAACTTATGTCCAACAGTGGCGTTGACCAACATGTCGATATGGGGAAGAGGGAATGAGTCTTCGGGGCAGGCCTTATTAAGGCCAGTGAAGTCAATACATACTCTTCACTTCCTATTCTTCTTCCAAAAGACCACTACGTTTGCTAACCAATCGGGGTACTAGACCTCTAGAACCAAACTATTGCTAAGCAGCTTTTCCACCTCTTTGTTGATTACCTTGTTCCTCTCCAAAGTGAACTTTTTTTTTTTTTTTTTTTTTTGTCTTATAAGGAGATAGTCTAGGTCGATGTTCAGTTGATGTACTATTGCCTCGGGGCTAATACCTGTCACGTCGGAATTTGACCAAGCGAAGCAGTCTTGGTTTTCTTTCAGGAAGTCTATAAGCTTTTCTCAGATGTTAGGTCTGAGTTGGGCTCCCACTTGGGTCTTTCGATCTAGGTGATCAAGATGTATTTGGACTTCATCTAGCTCCTCCATAACTAGTTAGTTCGGCTTGGCTTCTACATCTGAATGGGACTGTAGTTGCTACATAGTCCCCTACTTAGTCTTGAAGGCGTTCTGATAGCAGTCCTTAAAAGCCTTTTAGTCTTTGCGTATCTCTTTTATTCCCCACTTAGGAAGGAACCGAATGGTTTGATAGAAGGTGGAGAGGATGGACCGCATGCCGTGGATCCACAATTGATCGAGGATCACATTGTAAGGAGATGGGGCGTCTAGTATCATGAAGGTGGTTTGGAGGTTGACTCCCTCTGCGTAGATTGGTCAAGCTATCTCCCCTATAGTGTAATTTTGTTCTGAGCTGAAATCGACGAGAAGAGTAGACCGGCGGATAATGTTGGACTCATCTATACCCATGATTTTGAGTGCCTTAAGGAACATGATGTTATTCTCTTGAAAAGGATGTTGGCTATCTGGAAAGTGATGACTAGAGCATCATAGTGGGGGTTCAGGAGCGTCACTACTTCGTTGTCAATGAACTCGATGGTTAGATTGGTTGCCTTTTATAAGAGAGACAGAGAAGGTTGGACCTTTGGGTTAGCTGCGGCTCTGGTGTGGCGTTTGGCCGAAGAGTAGCTTACACGGCTTACCTCTAATCCGCTTGAGATCACATTGCACAACCCATCTGTAGGCGGTGCTTTTGGTGGAGTGTAATTTGGATATCTTTGTTTGCCAAGATGTTCTTCCCTTTGTCTGTCAGGAAGTCATGGAGGTGGCCTCTCTTCAATAGCTCTACTACCTTAAGACGGAGGGTAATACAATCAGCGGTGACATGACGATGGTCCTCATGGTATTTACACCACTTGATGGTATCTTGTTGGCCTCGGTATGTGGTAACTTTGCGGGCCATTTGACAACTTTCCCCATCTCTTTCATCAAATCCACTACTTATATAGGTTTGATGTTTAAGTTGTACTCGGGCATCTTGTATCGGTGGGGAGAGACTTGTGTCCTTTCATTATGCTGAGTCGGATGGCGATCCATTAGGCGTCGGTTGTCTCGGTTAAAGGCTCTCCTTAGTTAATGGTCTGGCTTGGTGGGGCAATTATCTTAGCGTCGTTCAGCTCTTTTGGAATGGTGATCTTCATAGGCAGGGTGTTTGATATGGTTCACTTCATCTTCTTCCCACCTTATATCTCCTAGAGCTCAAGCCAAAACATATTCCATGGTGGAGCAGTTGAACTTGGTGGGTTCCTTGCATAACTCACTATCGAGGAAGAGCCCTTTCCTTAAGGCGTCAACTGTTGTCTCCTAATTGCAATATAGAATGGAGATCTTTTCCTTGTTGAAGTGACCCACTTAGTCTCGCAATGTTTCTCCATGGTGTTGACGTACTTTATAGAGATTGCCAAAGAGCTTCTCAAGTTTCTTTCTGCTAGCGAACTTCTCAACGAAGGTATCCATGAGTTGAGTGAAAGAGTCAATAGAATTGTTGGGTAAGTTGGTACACCATTGGAAGGCTGATCCCATAAGGTTAGAGCCAAAGCTCTTACACATGCATGCTTCGCAGAGATGGCGAGGGATGGCAGCAGAAGCAAACATCCTTTGCTTGTAGGATGCTATGTGGTCATTTGGGTCGATGGTCCTGTCATAGAGTTTCATATTGGGAATGTGAACTTGCGAGGCATCTCTATAGGGCTATGGCATCTACGAAGGGTAAGTCAGCGTTGCTTTGGGGTTGGCTTTTCTTGAGAGGCATGGGCATACCGAGAATACACTGGATCATGGCTTCCATGTCGGATAGTCGTTTGGCTAAAGCTTGTTCAAGGGGGGTTGTCATGGCAATGTACAGGCTTGTGTTTTGTAGGTGGGGAAACACATGGGGGTTAATGTGTATGGCCGAGCCGAAGGGGAAAGGTCGGTGGGTTGTACCAACTATTGAATTTGAAGGTTGTGTTTGTGGGAAAGTGTTTAGTAGGTACTGTTGTAACGGGGTCGTTTGAGTGAGTGCTTCGGTGGCCGAAAGGTTCATGGGTTATGGAGTGGTTTCTGTTTGGGTCGACTCGGCCAAGATCATAGTTATGGTTGGAGCTAAATGGAGGTGGGATTGGTTTGCCAAGATTCCATGATCCGAAGTGGTGAATAGCTGTTTAGGGTGACTTGGGAGTCGAGAGTAGTATGCATGCTGATTTAAAGACCAGTCTAAAGAGTAAAATTAGGTTACCTTATCCTACAGAGCTTGGTTCTTCGCACATATGGCCGCGTTTTGTGCTTCCAGAGTGTGGTATATGTCGTTGCTCTCTTACACCAGTGTAGTGAGAGCCACAATCTGAGCCTTAACGTCATGAGTGGAGGTTTTAGTGTTTCCAATCATGATGGCTAAATCAGAAGAAAAAGAATAGAAAAAGCTGGTCATTTAAGTCGAATAGTTGTCAGGGCTCCACGGTGGGTGCCAAAATGTAGACAATAAGTATACTGTCAATTCGGAAGGGACGGATCCTGTGAGAGTAGAGCCATTAACAACCTAATGGACCTGCACAGAGAAGAAAATAGAACATGAATGCTAGATAAACACTGGTGTGGTGTTTGCCACATACACTTAGACGCTCAAGTCAGTGAGATTGAGGGTATTTAGTAAGGGCTAAGGACGAGAAAGATTACCAGAATAATGTGGCGGTTCTTAGAAGCAAGAACTTTGAGAGCTAGGTTTTGTGGGTTATTTTCTGAATAAATATTGATAGGGTTAGCCCCTATTTATATAGTGAACCCAAGGGGTTGAAATCCTAGTAGGACTCTGAGTCTTACTTAGTAGATGAGTCCCAATTAGGAAGGAACTCTTATTTCTTGTCTTTATTGGTTCAAGAGTATTAATTCATGTAAGATACTGAATCTTGAACGAATCAAGAAGGTGATAGGATTATTGTTCTTATTTATGGACTGTTGTGGGCTAATGGGTTGGAGTCCGATTTAGCTTAACTTGTAAAATAACCCAACTCATAGAGAGAGTGGTTCACAATGTGGATTTAACAGTACGTCCAACCGAAGTTAAGCTAAGGTACTGGGCCGTAAAGTGTTTGTCTTGTTAGTAGACCTCGTCAGGCCCAATACGATTTTTTGTCCATACACATATATATTTGATAGACACTAGAAGATACTGCTACATTAAAAAAATGGTACTAAATAAGATTTAATCTATATTTGTCATATACAATGTATCTTTACTTTTGAATTGTGTAGTATTAACACTTGAAAAATGCAGTTATTTATAAAATGTACCAAGCACAAACTTGAAATGGATTGTCTTTAACCCAAATAGTGTCTCAAATCTCAATCCAGGTCAAACAATGCTCCAAACCAAAGAAGACAGAAAAGCTTTTATGCTCAAACCACATTCAGGAACAAGAAGAAAATGATCAATGGCAACTCCTTAAAATTCAATAATAAAAGATGCAAATGTGATTATAACACTAATCTTGAACTTGAATACAAGCCTTCAAATTGGCTGCCTTAATGTTGATATTGACAATTGTTTACCAAACGCCACCTAACGGAGTGGGTTTACATGTTACCCTAATGCTGTTTGTGAAAAGTTAAAACCTCAAAGGCCGTGAATGTAATTAACCTATATAATTCTTTAAGTTAGGTTCTTTACCCTAACATTCTACTAAAACTATTGAAGACTTTATAGTAACCACTACCGGTACTTGAGAAAGTTGATTGAAGACTTTATAGTACACTGAACCGGAAACAAGTTTATACTGTAAGTCAAGTTGGGAGAACTACACATTTTACACCCGGCTAATTCTATTAGCCAGTTACTGTAAGGCACCCTTCATCAATCACCATCCCAGCAAAGATTTTGAATCATTCAAAGCATATCACAATCTAACGACCAAATAACACAATATATAACCCCAGCTATCTCTTTGATTTTTTTAGTCTTTAAGTGAGAGTTAATCTTTTGTTGTTATACATAGTTAAA